>NW_919104.1:0-7158 GCF_000209065.1 Trypanosoma cruzi
GCTCTTCCTTTTTCCTCAACCATTTTTTCTTTCAGTACTTGGGTGAAAGCTTTGTCTAGTTTTTCCCTTGCAAGAAGAGTGACCGTAAACCTTCTTCCAAGGTTCCTCCATTCTTTAAGAATAAACACGCCTTCTCCTTCAAGCTTAGTAGTAGCCTCCAATAGTATCCCCCTCCCTTCTAGCCCTTGGTACTCTGTTAAATTATGAATCTCATCAAAAGGCTGCTGGTCTTGTACGTAATCATCCGGCTTATGGAAAAACACCTCCACCGTAAGATTGTGGTCTTCATCAACGGCTGCCCCGCCGCCAACATAATCCCAAAGAAAATCATTGAGCTTCATGTTGGTCATTCCAGTGCCTCCCTCCTGCAGGATGTCCCTTACGGTGCTGCTCATGGTCCACTCTGGTCGCCGCGCCTCCTCCGCTCTTTTGTGGGTCGCAGCGGGCTGATCTGTGACACCCTCTAACTCCAGCCTTGCTCTCCTCCGACCATTTCCCTGCGGCGCAGCAGACGCTTGAGTCTCCACATTGCCACCTTGCACTCTCTTGCGCCCACCAGAGATTGTTTCTCCTTGTTTTCCTGGTTGGATCAAGTTAAAGCTGAATACTGACAACCAGTCAAAAGGGAGAAGAATAAGAATGAAGGAAATTACGCACAGCAATGACTGGCACCCACAACACAAAAAACATCCACACAATGTGCGATGCACACCACATGCACGAGGACCACCACAAAGACGGCCCGTGGATACCATCCACCCAGCACAGTGTTGGTGAGAGCCAACAACAACGTGGTGCGCACGGAGGGTTCGCCCACGCATTCCGATCGCCGCGGTCCCGCACACGTGTGGCACCGCCGTCACCGCACACACACTGCAAGAGGAAATGCGCGCATAAACCCTAACACAAACACACACAGACACAAGTGGGAAGGGAGTTCGGTGCAGCAACGGCCATACGCAAAACCCCAAATCATACACTCCACAACGGCGATGCATCACGGTAATTCCCACACAACAGAAAAAAGTGCAATTCGCATGCTTTATTGAAAATATCTGCGGTGTGCGTGGCGAAAGAGTGCTGTCACGCTGCCTTTCTTATTGCATTCGCCATTCACATATAACTTGGAGGCACGCAGCCACCAATCCTCCGTTCCGCTCTCCGTGCTGCTTGTGTCGCTTCACTGGAGGAAGTTGTCACCGCACATCCCCCTCACCGTGCATTGCGGAATACAAATCAACCATACGGCATGGGTGCGGTGCCGCCCCGCAAAAGAATTCCAGGATCTTCCCCACTGCCTCGTGTGGCGCAGACGGCAGTATCATGATGCCTGCGAAAGGCTTTTTATCCAAAAAGGAATGCGGTCCCACCACACGCCCGTAAAAACGTTTGGTCCGCCGCACACAAAGGAGTGGAGCGGGGGAACAGCAGGAAAGACAACACCGGCAGCCATGAGCAGCCCGCACACGCCAACACACCGCTGCCCCGCACATCATCAAGAATAATATTTTGTCCCCCTGGCCGGATCCTGAAGTTCCCTATAGAAACCAAAATCAAGATGGGGAAGAGAATGTAATTGAGGGCAGTTAAATGCCCAAACGTTTTCTTCTAATAAAAAACATATTCTGTTAGCCACTATCATGACATACTGCACTCTATCCGAATAGGATATATATATATATATTTATTTATTTTATTACTTACGAGGTGGCAGACTTTGGGGCCCTCCAGCCACAAGACTCCGCCGCTCCCCTTCGCAAGTTCCAGCCATTTGCCAAGTCCTGAGGCGTAAAAAACACGACAGCGTGACATGCCGTCTTTGGGGTTGTCCGCAGACCGCACGTAGGCAGAGGATGCCTGTATTCCGCGAGAGTCAACAAACTCATATATCCGTTTTGGCTCCCACGCTATGGCGTGTGATTTTGTGCTGCCTTTATTCGCCGCTCCTTGAAACAGTATTTTTCACCCAAACGTCCATGGTGGATGGCAGGATGGCGGACAAGGCCGACAAGGCTAGGCGTACCGCGCAAGCATCGGCCTGCATGATAGAAAAGGCTTCTTCCCGAACCTTCCTCCGGGAATTTTAACGTCGCCTGATTGTGTAATAAAAACGGCTCCTCATCCATGGAGCGATGCATCCCTGGTGATGGCGGCCGATGCCTTTTCTGTGGGCTTGTTGTTTCGCTTACGATTATTCTCGAGCATGTGTCGTAATCTCTTTCCCAAACCAGCCTCTGACGGCGGAAGATTCGCCAGGGATGACTCCTGCACAATCCCCGATTGAGTGCGGATAATCGTCGTCGCACTGCCTTGATGAAAACGTAGTTGTCATATAAACGCGTGCACAAAATGGCAGCCGCATACAAAAAGCGTGACGCCGTAACCTCCACTTCCGCGATGGTTAGAGAAATGAGCGCCGGCATGGCGCATGCAGACCGGACAAACTTGTCACTCAGGGATACCGCACGCCGAGTGTGATCAAACTGCACCCACAGGAAGGTGTAATGCGTAGCGCCCGATTCGCGGTCCTCCCCCATCGTGGCGTGACAGCCGTCCGCATCACGCAGCACTTGGGCCTCCCACAATGTCACATCGCTTTTCAACCCTGCAATGCGTATATCATCGATCCATACGTCGACACGCACCAATGGAGGTGCAGCCCAAAGGCGGTGAACCACCGTCGCCACCCCTGCAATTGCTGAAGTAATAATCTGGAGGATTTCTGGGCTGGCCTTGTATGCCATAGGGAGCCGTGTCAGCTCCACCAGCGTGCCGTCCTCCACGCGGCATCGGAAGATATGCCGATGCCTCCCGCGGTAAAGACTTGAAAAAAGGATGCCCTGAAGTCCAGGCAGAAAGCGGCCTCAGCCATCACAGGCAGCAAATAATGGGAAATGTGTAAAAGATGAACATTAGCCTCATAAGGGTCGTCTCTGTTCCTGTCGCGTGGCTACGCAATCCATCGTCGTTTCAAGCCGGTGGTTTTCTCCACTACCACCGAAAAATGGTATTGTCCATCCTTCTCGTATTGCAGACGAAACGGTCTCGATTATTCCTGCTTCTTTCAATAATCGCGCGTCATCAACCCGAGTCCTCCGTGAGCTTTTGCCTAATGTAAAAAAGAACGGAGAAAAAGGGGACCGCCCGACAAGGCCTCAAACTTGCATGAGTCTCTCCAGGTAGCCGGTTGCACCCGGCTCATGATCCACTCCAGCTTCAATACGGGCACGTTGACTTGTTGCTGCAGCGGGATGGTTCGTGCATCTTGTGGAGTGGCCAGACGCGTCCTTGTCGCGCGTCTCGTAATTGTGACAGAATAATGGTAAAAATCATGGAAAAAGCTCCTCTGCTCTCAACCAGGGTTACTGTCCTTCCGCATTTTCTCCCTTCACATCAATACGACCAGCGACGACACCTGGGTCAGCACTGTGGTGTACTTCCACAAATATCGAACAGTATTCTGGGGAAGTTCGAACGGGTCGCCGTGCCTCGCCAACTGCGAGATCACCGTGTGGATCCAAATTGTGCGTCTCCACAATTGGAGCAGCGTGCCGCCACGCGCCCTGTTTTATGGAATGCGCCGTGGCATTCCAAGGAGCCAGAGCTCGTTCCACCTGGGCAGTCGTCAGGTTCGTGAGCCTTCCGTCGTTTCAAAGTGCCATACAGAGCTTTATAGTGTCTAACGCGCCCTGCCCTCGCATCCCCACGAACCGCGAGGCGCAGTGGGGATCCGCCCTCGCCGTCTTCGGTGCCACGGGCCAATACAAAATTAAGTTCCCGTCCGGCTCCAGCGTGACATTTTTGGGAGTGAAGGCCGCAACCTCAACCCAACGACTCGCCGCTATCCACGCAAGTCGAAAAACAACACGTTCCTTCCAATCGGTCCGGCTGTGGATAAATTGACCCATCCCTTCCTTTGTCAGGGGGCGTGCCTGTTTCGTCTCGATCGCGACGCTATTTTTTGTAGCCCCATAATCACCATTTCCAGCGGGGTTCGATTCATTTCTAACATGGACCGCAGCATCCTGGCGTGCCGCGGTCGGGTCGATGGCGCTACATCTAATATTCCCATCAACAAGGCCGCGCAGCTCTCCTTGTTGATCGGCTGTTTGTGCGTGCGGCAAAAAAAAAAAAGTTGAATATTTCCCGCTAGGGGCATTCTCTGCTTCCACTTCGGCGGCGCCCACATTTTCAAGCCACATCGTTCGCCCTCCTTGTGTGGCCGGCCCAAAGCGGAGATGTCGGTGTTCCGTCGTACCGCAGTCGAGCGTCGTTGGTGGATAAGCTCCATTGCCATTCTCAACGATTGCGTCGGGCAATTTAAAATATCGGATGGAGCGTCGGCGGTGCGGTGCGAAGTCTCTGCGGATTGGTGGGGGGTGGTGGGGCTGCCGTATTCCTTGCTGCGAGCAATTCCTCCCGGCTACGCCGCGCACGTTGCATGTAGATGCGTCGTGTCCACAAATATGACACAATTGGCATCACAACAATCGCTGTTGTTGCGTGCAAATGCGGGCGGAAAATTAAGAAAGCGGGATGCTGGGCCCGCTTGTTATCATGGTCTGCATCCGGAATGCCTGCAGTATGGCCCTGCCAAAATCCTTAAAACAATCTGTGGGATCCCGATCTATATCCAGTGCTCGTGTCCACGATAACGGACTGCCAAAGGCAAGTTGAGCCTGAGCATCCACCTGGTGCCAATAATAACTGTATGCGCTCAGAAGGTCGGCGATGACTACGGAGATGCCCTCATTCCATATGCGCGGGCCCAGGTAGCGACGCCGAACGCAATGAAATGCAGTACCTGATCCTCTGTACCGGAATGCGCATCCAAGGAGGTGCGGAAAGGCATATTCGTCAAGTGGAAAAGATGTGGTCTCCCCAAATTTGCCCTGGGACGCTTGGGTGCTAACCCGCCTCCTCCCTCCCGTAAGAATGCGTTGGGAAAACGTGGACACTGACACGCCCCCAGCCATCAAACGATGCGGTTAATGTGGCCGCGTAGTTGCGCCAGCTTCGGGCGTGCGTGGGGATTTATCTGGCGGCCCTCTCCAAGAGGTGGGCGCATCTCGCTGACACGGCATCTCCACGTCCCGCAAGCAGCCTGCGCTTCCAGGGCGCTGAAGCGTGCCGACAAGTTAGCATGCGCCTCTTCCACATTAGAGCAACACTGGGCACTCCAATGAAGGAGGTCCACAACGGCGTTGACGTGTTCGGTGCCCAAGCGCTTTCGCTCTGCCATGACAAGCCCCTTGTTGGACTCCCAACTCCCAAGCCGTCCCCACACGATGGGCAGGAGCATTTGGTTCTCGAAATTTGGTACTCGAGACGCCCAGAGATTCCCCAAGTGCCCCGCAACGGTAATATCCTCCCAGTGCTTGGCAATGGTCCCTGAAATCAATAGTAAGCCTGTCATGGTTGCGCCAACTGTCCGCGCCGCATCGGACGGCCCCTGGCCATAAGAGCGGGTAGGCTGCACCTGGATGTCGCCGTGCTGGGCGCCGATGTCGCCCTACTCCGACGCCGCGTGGGGAATCACGGTCATTTCTTTCAATCAACTTGCATGAATTCGGCGTGACTATAAAAATAATGGGAATAATTTCGGCCTGCCAGCATCGGTTCCTTGATCCCCCTAAAGTCGTGGTTTTCCAAACAGTCATAAAATAGGGGAAAGTGGCGTAAAGAAATGCAATCATTTTATCAGGGTATAATAATAATAATTAAGGCGACCAGCTTTCCCCTGCGATCACTCTCCTAACGAGCTCCTAAAGTTGTAAAAAAAATATAAAAGCATAAAGATGGCCCTATCCCTTCTTCCCAGAAAAAAGGAAAAGGACACAACAATTGGGGAAGCCATTTTGGTTCAATGCGCCCAAGATCCACACACACACGCCAAAAAGAGCATTCATCCAAGACCCACATAAACGTAAATAAATAAATTCATGAGTTGTATTTTATGGCGGCCAGGTGGGTCGAAACCTCCACAGGACGGCATTCTTTAAAAGTCCCCTGCAACCGCCGGAGTCCACTCTGCGCGGGGGAGTAGTAGTAGTAGTAGGTGGGCGGGATAAACAAAGGAAACTACCGTCAATACCGTGCAGCGTGCAGCACCATTGAAAACCAAATTAATTAATGCACAACGAAATGCCGTGGTCAAACACGACGCGCTACGAAATGCCTGACCCTATCTGAGCACACCTGCTTTCCGAATGCTTCTACGCATTCGCTGAGTTCAAAGAGAAACATAGGCCGCGCTAACAAATCCTTTGCCCATAACCACCGCTAAACAAAGCAGGGCGCGTCGATATGTTCTGAAGAAAGATTTCATCCATTCTCCCGCACACCTCCTTCCCACAACATCGCCACATTCTCTTCCTCTATTGCCTTCTTTTCATTTAAGGAGGGCAAAGTGGTTTAGTCAATATCCGAGAGCCTTTGTCGAGGGCGCTGAGGCAAGAACATCTCGCCGTTTAAAACCGTTGGTGTGTCAGGAGCGCCCTGCGGCATGTCACGAACATCCCGATTTCAACGGCTCTCCTGGAAGAAAGAATCGTTTCTGCTCGGCTGTCCATCGTCGTCGTGTCCGCCCTCAACTCCCTTCTCGCCACCGGAATGCGCTTCACTCCCCTGTTGCTCGTCATTTCTTTCCGTCGCCGCATCGCCGTGGGGCGAGTTGCTCGCCTAGCCATCCTCAGTCAACAGGAAAAAACACACGAAGCAAAAAATCATCAACGTAGAAAATAAAAAACACCCTAGGAGAACATACACCGGAATGAGGGCCGCATGGAGTGAAAAAACATCCCCAGCAGCACCGTGACGGGCACGGTCCAAGTCGTTTGGCCGCCTAGATACCATTGAAACCGATGCAAGGACAAGGCCAACAGCAATAATGAACGGGATAGATATGAAAAAAATATTGCAGCTGCCCGCAGAATTTCCTCGTAATTTGTGGATAAAAATTCGGTGCAAAATCGAGTCAAGAAGTGTCAGAACACCAAAGACGTAGAATGGCAGCGCCAAAATCACAAAGTAATTTGTCGCAATGACCTCGTCCACGCGACACGCAATAAGAGCGCTGAATACCACCACGGAAATCCCTTTAAGAATGCCCACAACAAAAAAACATTCACGTACGCCCACAGTTCGTCGTGTCCGCTA
>NW_919113.1:0-7211 GCF_000209065.1 Trypanosoma cruzi
CGTAAACCATCAAAAAGAAAAAAGGTGCGTGATGCCTCGACATCGGCAGCCAGCACAGGAGAGGCAGAGTGTATAGAGCATGTCCCTGGCATAAAGTGTACAGACAAACAGAAAGTGTATAGAGCGAGGCATATCAATTGGCATGGATTGTTTCTCTCTTGCATCCACTGCTGAGTGCGGGCCACGCAGGAGGCAACAGCAGTCGCATCGCCGTGCAACGGAACCCATGCCGCCGCTCAGCAGAGTGGTGTCACGGCGGCGGCAGCGGCAAGCAGAAGAAGTGGCGGACAGGGACAAGCTGCTGCAGCAGCGTCATTGCCGTGGATCGGAGGCGGGGCGTCCGTCAGGTCCCTCTCCCAATCCCCGCGCCCCACCGCCGCATCATCATCGCTCCGCGGAGGGTCCAAGGCGCCCTGCGCGGCATCAGCGGCATCAGGGCCCTTGGGTCCCGTGGTTGTGGCACCGCCACCGGCCCCGTCGCTGGCGGCCTCATCTCCTGCTGGTTGTCCCACAACAGACGTCACACCATCGGCGGCAACATCGCAGTTGCACGGAAGACCGCTCTTCTTCAAAGCCTCCTGCGGCGCACCCGCGGTGTCGCTGGGCGAGATCACCCCGTCCCTGTCGGAGCATCTGGGGGACTGCCTCTCCTCGGGCGACGGATTCTTCTGGGGTGCAGCCGAGTCGACATCCTTCGGTGGGGTGCCGCGGCCGGGACCAATGCTCTCCGCAACGGGGACGGATGCCCCCTCGCAATCCTTGTCCAGTAATTGCCGGTGGGACCGTCCTGCTCCACACCCTCTCCTCGCCGTCCCACGGAACCACCGGAAGGAGACTGCCGGCGGTGGCGGATATCGCGCACACCCGCGCGTGGTCACGGCAAGCAACGCTTCCCTCATCGTGCGGTCGAGTGGCCCACGCAATCGTCGCCCCGTCCGTGCATGGGACCCAACGGACGCCGCCCTTTTCGACCACTCTAAGACGCACCTGCATGACAAGGCACCCCAACGCCGCATGCATGGCAGCACTCCGACACGTCTCCTCCGGGTCCCTCGCATCTGTCGTGTTCGTGGGAAGCGTGTCCGGACACCACGAAGAGGGCCTATCCCCGGGCATCGCAAACAAACATTCTCCCCGCCAAATAACAGCGTCAGCACCCCTCACATCCAGTGCGGGATCAATGATGGGGCAGCTGTCCATCGGGCGCTCTGCTGACATTTTATGCACACTCCCAAACACCAGCCACTGGAATACCGATCCGACGCGCAGCATTCGACGGGAACGCCCAATTCGCACAGCATGCGAAGATATTCACCCATGTTCAGTGCGGAGCAATTCCTCTGCTGCTGCAGCGCACAGCACGACTACTGCACCAACGCGTCGGCTCCACCATCTCCCGCTTCACCCTCATGCAGCCCAGGACAGCCAATGCAGCCAGCGTCAGCTCCGTGCAGTCGCCGGCACCCCAATCGCTGCCATCCACACATCCCTCGCGTGGCACCGCGACCGGTGCGACTCCAGCGTCCTCCCGTCCCCATCGCCATCCTGCAGCTCCACGCCATCAACGTCGTCGCAGTCGTGGTGCTCCCTCGCTGCCATCGCGGCAGTCGTCGAGTGCACCACCACCAACAGCGCCCCGCCACGCACACAGGCAGCATTCCTCACCATGCCGCGGCCTGCCATGTGCGGGCAGGCAAACCCGACAGCATGGGCCATCAGGTGCGCGGCGAGGCGGGTGGCGAGGCGTCCGTGAAACAAAGCGGCCGGGCAATGTTCATGGCGCCAGCGACGGGACGGCCATCCTCCAGCGTGGCGCACGGCAGTGCCCACACACCACCCGGCGCAGCAGCCACGCACAGCACTGTGTCAGAATTGGCAGCACCAGCGGAACAATGCTCAGCAGGCACAGTGAACCGACTGCAAACACTGCCCGTGGTGAGTGACGGCACAATCAACGAACCCTCCAGTGGCTGCACGAGCAGACGATCCGCATGCAGTTTGACAGCAGCAGGGACAACCTCCTCGGCAACAGCGTTCCCGTGCGCAGACGACACAACACCATTCTTGCAGCCAAACGCGCCGTCCAATGCATTCGCTGTGCAACACCAGGAGAAGCCGCAGTGCCTCCTGCTGCCACACGGGTCCGTTGTTGGCGCCTTGGTGCGGACGGGCACCCATCGGTCCCTCCAAACGACGCTGCACACCTGCAACGCATCCTGCGCTCCGAGAGGCACGTCTCCCACCACACCCGGGGACGCCCACACGCCGTCGGCACGCACCGCATCGTCAGGGAAACAGGGATACGTCAGGATGACAGCAGGACACCCGCCGGCAATTCACATCGCAGGCATCATCACAAGCAGCAGCAGCAGCACTGCAGGCCGCGGGGCGACGTGGATCAACCGACGCATGGCGCATGTGGAAGAAAAAACGTAATGGCCTGACGAGGATGCAAGAGGCTGACACCTCTACAAAAAGAAAGAAACGGTATGAGAACACAAAGAGGAGATTTAAACGCCCGCAGTCAATGCAAGCCACTGATAAAAAGGATGGAATGAGTGCAATCAACCACAACACGAGCAGAGACTCAAAGAAGAAAACAAAAAAAAAAAAGAAAAAGAAAAAAACAAGAAGCCGAAGCGTGGGACGACCGAAGCACACACACTCTCATTGCTCCCGTAAAGCAAAACACACACACAGGGAGAGAGAGAGGTCGCCCACTCAAAGCAATGAAAAGTAAATAAAAAAAACTGTTACGGTGCTCCACCATGCAGCCAGGCAGGACGGCAGCGGTGCGTGTGGCTCAAAAGAGAGAACCAACGGGCCTGCATGGGTGTGCATGCATAAATACGTGAACAAATCATGTGTGTGCTTATTAGGCTGAGGTGAGGGCGAGAGTCCATGCAAGGGGACACACACAGAGAGAGAGAAGGACGAGTGTGTGTGCGGGCGGTGCACGGCTCTCTCTCCCTCACTCTCACACAGCCACCACCGCAGCAGCAGCCGCACACGCAACAAGAAAAAGCAGAAGAGGGGAGGTGGTGTGGGAGACCGCGGTGCTGCCGTCACTCTCGTCAGGCGTCCTCGTGGCACTTGTTTGAGCGGAGGTGACTGTTGCTGGTGTTGGTGTTTCTGTTACGTTCCCATTCGGCGGTTGTGATTCCTGTGGGCCTTCGTCTGTTTCTTCCGATTCATCCGAATCATTTTTCTCCGAACTGTTGTCCCGCCCCCCAGAGGAACCATCGGCATTCGGTTGACCACTCCCAGTCCCGCTCTGAGCGTTACTCGCCTTTAAGGCGGCTTCTTTGAGTTTACTTGCATTTCTTTTTTCTTCGCAAAAAGGGAAGCTGCTGTTGAGCCTGCAGTACGTGCCGTTTGCTCCGTAATGTTGTTCATTCAACGATTCGTTTCCGTTGAAATCCCACGCGTAGCCACCGCAGGCACCGCACCACAGCACGCAGAGGGCACACACCAGCAGCACACGGCCAGCCATCATCATCGCCATCACTCCTGTCACCTGCGTGTAGCTTTAAGCACAGACTAACAACACGTCAACGCAGAGCGGAAGCAAAAGGAGAGACACGGCCGCTACACCACGCACAGCCACCGCACAGTCACAAATGGCAGCAGCCCAGCAGCGGCAGCGCACACACACCATGAGACAGTTGAAACCAGTGAAGGGGAAAAACACACAACGCCCCGCAGCAAGTAAGCAGAAAAAAACCCAAACAAAACGATTAGAAACAAAACACAGGTAAAAGAACAGCAATGAAGTAAAACATAAAAAAACACAAAACAAAGGGCTGCACAGTATGGCTCCAGCGCGCACGCACCCATCCTCAAACGTGATTCCACGCAAACAGTTGTGTGCGTGCCATGCACATGAGTGTGTCTGGGATGCGTTCAACGTGATGGATGCGGGGAGCGGCAAGGAGCACACAGCAGGGCAGCGAATGCAAATAAAAACAGTAAAACACAATCATCATTTTTTCGTGTTTATTACTTAGGAAAACAATAGACGCGCACAAGTCCCCGCGGCTGAGTGCTGGCACGCACAGCCCACACACAATTCTCAGCCCAGAGCGGCGTACGCAAGCGCAGCCAGAGCGAGCAGCAGCGGGGCATGCAGACGGGTGTCATGGAAGCAGGCGTCATTTCCGACGCCGCTCTCCAGCGCCTTCGTTCTGGGCGCGGAGGAAAGTGGAGCCAGCATGCCTGCCGCCGTAGAATTTCTCTCGCTGGTGGCCGTGTCGGTGGTGTTGGTATTGTCGTCGTGCGTCACCGCGGCAGCAGACGGCGGGGTGCCGTTGGGAGTCCCCTCCGCTGCGGAGTTTTCGCCCGGACCGCTGGCAGCAGCCTGGCCGCCTGGGGATGGGGATGTTGGCTCAGCGTCACCCCATGCTGGTGTGCTCCGCGTGGCACCTGATGCGGCTGCCGTCCCTGGCTCTGGCGAACCGTCGCCCGTAACGCCTTGGTTTCCTGCCGCCGGCAACTGTGACTGCTGCTGCTGCGCCGATTGTGGTTCTGTTGTCACACCGGAGGTCGCTGGTTCACCGGGTTCCGCTGACCTCGGCAAATTTATCGGCCCTGTTGGTGCTGGTGGTATTGGTAGTGGTGACGGAGGCGCTCCTCCCTGCTGGTTTAATTCCTCTGCTTTACCTTCATCTTCTTTCGAACGACCCGAGCCACTTCCCCCCGAACCGTGGGCCAGCCTCCCAGCAGAACAATCGTCACTCGGTTCACCACTTCCTTCCCCTCCCAGACCAGCAATTGATTGAGCACTCGCCTCCTCTCCCGACTCGGCATTCCCCCCTGTGACAGAAACTCCCGCTGCATTTTGTGGAGGCATTTCCCCAGTTGCTGTCACACACACGGACGAGCAGCAGCACAGGGCGAGCACCAACAGGGCGCACAGCAGACGGTACGTCGTCATCATCGTGAGTGTGGTCGTTCAGTGGTGTGGAGCTGATCTGCACAGTGAGGGACATGGAGAGCAACAAGGAAAAAGAGGGGTGCGGCAGACACACACAAGGAGAGGGCAGCAGCCAGGCATGCACCGTACGCCGCACACCACGCACAGCACACACTCCAATCCACGGCAGCAGGCACACACACACAGCCCTGCCGCAGCACCAACACACAGATGGAAGAGGAAAAAGCAAACAGGAGCGGCACACAAGGCTCCACCGCATGCAAATACGGCAAGAGCGGTCCGTCGTGTCTGCACCCCTCACGGAGGGTACGCACACACACATACAAGAGGGTGCAGCACACACAGCAACACAACAGCAAAGTAACAAAAAAGAAAATCCCCGTACACCACGCGGATTGTTGGTCCACGGGAAGCGCAGCCAATATTCATCACAAAAACAGTTCAGTCGCCTTTGGCCTTCCTTCATATTCAGCGCACACCACTTCATGCAAGCGCGGCCACCACCGCAGCTGCAGCCGCACACGCAAAAATGAGCGCAGGGAATGGAATAAAGCAGGCAACCATTTATTTGTGTTTCTTTTTGGAGGGTGGGAGATGTCTGCATATGTCTGTGAGCTTCTTCAGAGGGCAAACCCTTATGCCTGGGTCGTGTGTGGGGGTTTCTGCAGGGTGCCCAATTGTTTTTCCTCTTGTGGGTTTTTCTTGTGTTGGTGCAGCCAATAATTCGGTTTGTGTTGTTCCTGCTTTTCGGTAGTAAAGTGTTGCAATAGGCGTTTCCTCCATTCGTCGCTGTGACACATGATTCCTCACCGTTTATTGTGGTGGAAATAAAAACCATGTGAGTGGACTCCCACGCACCAGAGCGCACCTTCGCTCCTATTTATTGGTGCACAGAAGGGCATGCATGTTTGGTGGTGCCTCGGCCATATATTTTGTGGGCGTACATTCCCCTGCAGGCTGAGGGCGGGGCGACGCTCTGCCGCGGTGCACTTCCCTCGCATGCCGCCCACCGTGATTCGTCATGCATCACTCTCGCATACATTCCGTGGTGCCACACCGCTGATATTATTGCAGCCGCTGTGATTCCGCGTATTTCACGCATTTCATTGTGCCACAATACATCCGCTCGTGTGGCCGCCGCATCCAAACAGCGGTGCCCAACACCGTGAGCGGCAGTCCACATCCCTGCATGTCCCAGCGCAGTGGTGTTTGACCGTCAGCCAGGCGCCAGACAACACGAGAGTCTTGTGCTGGCAGTACAACACACGGAGCTGCAGTGAATGACTCGGGCGGCGACGCATCTATTTGTCGCAAAGCAGCGAAAAGGAGTCGGGCAAAATAATGCCGGCTGCATTCACGACACCATACCCACAGCCAAAGCATGCGACGTGATGTGCGTTTCGTTGGTGCTGTGAAATGCCTGCAGACGACGTCACTAGTGGACGCACACCACCCATGATCAGCGGACAGACAATAATCGGCATGGGAGGCCACAAAAGGCAGCAACGACGCCAGCAGCAGGAGCAGCTCTCTCTCCCTCTCTCTCTGTTGCCTCCGAGAAGCAAATATTCCACCAGCCACAGCTCACTGTGCCATCGTGACACTCCATGCACGTCGTGGCCGCGTCAACACATCCTGCTCCCTGCAGCGCCTCAAAAGATGCCTCACTCCGTCCACTAAGTGCAGCGATGTGGGCCGTGCCTCGGCTGTGCGTGAGGACCACAACGATGTGAGGGTCGCCGAGTCGCAGCATGTTTGTTGTGACGCTGTTGCATGGCACCCGCACACACACGCAGCGCCTGCATCCTTCCCTTTTGTGTTCGCCCTCCGCCGGAGTGGCCACACACACGGGCAGCAGCGAAATCATTTCACCCTCGGCAATCCAAAATCAACACCGACATCCCTCGCGACGCAAAGATCTCAGTTGCCAGCGCGGGCTTTTACCGCTCTGCCATCGACGCTGAAACACGGCACAGTGCACGCACTCATTTTCCTCGTGCTCAGTCAGCCGTTTGCTTCACACATTCTCCGACGGGATGGCGCCCATAAAGGCACGCCACAAAAGCCACCGTGATCGCACAAGCTCTTGCGACGAGCGTCGGTGTGTGCATGGATCCGCTGCTCACACGTGCTGGCAGGCAGCCTGCAGCCGGTGCCCTCGTGCCAGTACATCGGCTCCAGCATGGGAAAGAGAAAACGGCCTATTCCCGATGCACTTATTCCCACCAACAGTACCAACACGCTGGTCGCCCAGCCTCATTCCTCAGCACATCCAGAA
>NW_919117.1:0-7229 GCF_000209065.1 Trypanosoma cruzi
GGCGGCTCCGGTTCCCGGGAGATTTGACTTTCCACAGCGCCTGGGAGCGCATGATGCCACGGACGTTGGCCATGTGCGTCACGACGCTGGTGCGGCAACCGCAGTGCTTGCCGCACACCGGGCAGTCTGCCGGGCGTCGGATCGTGGCGGGGTGGGGTCCAGCGGGAGGAGGAGGCGTTTCCGTGCGAGGTTCATTGCGTGTCTGCTGTGCGGCATCCGAGTTGCACCAACAGCATGTGCTCGGGATGGCGGGCTGCAGTGGCCGTAGCAGTCATCCTTATTTGAGCAGAACCCCGGCGCGGAGGCGGGCCAGTGCGGCCTCTACCCCACGAGTGAGGGTGGTGTCGATGCGCGTGGGTCCCAGTCGCCGGCTCCACTGCAGCAGCAAGCTTCCTCCCTGAGCTGTCGGGCACAAATAACATGTTTGGACAGTGCGACCATGCCGGTGATCCATCTGTCGGTGAGCTGTGTGAGGTCGGATGCCGCCTCGGATTTCGCACCACAAGCCCCGTTCCTGGACACGCCGCAGTGACCAACGACAAGCTGCGTCCGTGTGCGCGCTCCTCGGCGCGGCGGGCGGAGCAGGAGTGTCCAGAGTCGACGATGTATCGGGACAGATGCCGTGAGAGGACCCGTTTCTGGAGTGCAGTCAGGAGAGAGCGTGAGCCTGTGAAGGTTGACACAATACACGGCGCACTGCCTGTCCACCGCATGCTGCTCAACGGCCTTCTTGTACCAAGGTGTGGGGCGATGCATTCGGCTCTGCGGCTGCGTGGTATCCGTTCTGCGCCGGCCCCGGCAATGTTGATTGTTGTTCCATTCAGGTACAGCATCGCCGCTGCTCCCAACTTGACGCCGAGTTACACGAAGCCGCCTGTCCATCCTTCGCGGCGTTTTCTTCTGGGTGTGGCGAAAGGCCTGTGCGTCAGATGTGGTGGGCGAGCCAGCGATCACAAGTCTGGTGCTGGACCTCGTCGGGGCCATCTGCAGCGGCACCACCGCGGGAGGCGCGGAAACGGACTCGAGCTGTGGTCCGCGGGGGTGGTCACTGTGAGGGGCGGGCAGCAAGCTTCTGTCCGAAGCGCAGGGCGCAGCGCCATGATGAAGCCGTGCGGCTTTCTGGCGGGGTGCTGCGGGTGGCGGACGATGGAGGCACTAAAACGCAGAGCATCACCACGCGCCTCGCATCGGGGAGGGGCTGCAGCTTTGCCTCCAACACGGCATCCTCCACTCTACTGCCTCTCGAGGTTCACGCAACTATTTTGCTCGCCTGCTACTTTGCGGGATCCGGCGTGCAGCGGGACGTCGGGGAGGCGTCCAACACCATGCGCTGACGCCGTGCGTCGCCTCCGCCCGCGGCAGCGCTATGTACACCGGCCTCAGTGTGTCTCTCCTAGTTCCCATGCAAAACACAAAATCGTTGCCCGTTGGAGTGGGCGCTGCTTCAATTCCTCATGGCGATTCGCCACGCGTGCCCATTCCACGAGGATGCTGGAAACTGACGCCCAGAAGAGTCGGCATGTGTTCCATAGCGGCCGGGGCGTCCTCATAAGCGAGGCGCAGTGGGGCCGTGTTGCCGCTGCCAAGGAGAGTGTAACTAGTCTTTCTGGCATTCGCCTCCATGAAGTATTCTCTGGTCCACTCCGCCACGGCACTCAGGCCTTCTTTTAAGGCCGAGTTGATCGCATCCCTGTTGCTCTGCTGTGCGATGAGTGTGCGGTCATCAGCGATGAACCCTCGGCAAAGTAGGGCACGTTCGAAGGGCACGAACAACGAGACTGCATGACGACGACGAACATGATGGGTGCCAACACTGTTCCCTGCGGTGCGCCTCGTGTGAGGGTCCTGGAGGAGGGTGTGAGTTTGTCGATGCAAACCACAGCGCTTGTGCTATTAAGGCACGCTGCTGACCAGCGTGCGATGCGATTGGGAATCGACAGTCGCCGCATTTCCAAGATTACCGCGTCAGGGCCCACCGTGCCAAAGGCATTGGCGTGGCCCACAAAGTAAGCCGCCGTGCGGTGTTGTGGAGCATTGCGATGCATGGCAGCCCTGATTTGCAGCAATTGGTCGGGGGTGGAATTGCCCGGCAAGAAGCCAGATGACTGCAGAGCCAACTGGGAGTCGATGACGTCCCGGATGCGTGCGGTGGGGGTGCGTTCCATGAGCTTGCTGAGGCAGCTGCTCAGCGTTACAGGTCGGTAGGAGTCGCGGTTGGATGCCGTTCTCTCCGGATTGGGCAGGAGTAGCACAGCCCCGCGTCGCCAATTCCGCGGGACGGCCCCTGCACGTAGGCGGATATCAAACAGCCAGAGGACGGCACGCCTCGCCAAACGGCCTAAATGGCGCAGCGCCTCTCCATTTATTCCGTCGGGACCAGGCGCCGGTCCCAAGAGCAACAGCCGTAGGGTGCGGCCGGGATCCGCCATGTTTATTGGGTGAGGTCCATCGCATTCGTCGGGATCGGTGGCGGAGGGTGGGGCTTTGGTGCCGTGTTGCTTTCGCCGCCTACAGCTTCATGGGGTGGCTGACCTTCAGGTGTCTGCTGAGCATTGGGCCATCGAAATTCATGGCTGGCGTGCTCAAGGAACGAGGGGCTTAAGCACGGGCGTACTACCTGCTGCCTGTTGCCGTCCGTGCCCTCGAGCTCGGAGCGGAGCGTGTGCCAGCGGCTTTCGGATGCTTCGCGCAGCGCTTCCCTGCGACGGAGTTCCCGCCGCTGACCGCCTTCTGCGTGTGGTGCGGCGGCAACGGCGCGGTCCAATTCCGCCAGCCATGGAGTCCAGAATGGGGACGGCTGGTGATTCCATGCCGGGACCGTTGCCCTGGTGGCTCTCCGCGTTCCTAGTACAACGCGCCTCTCCGTGCTGCACATTTTGGTTAATTCTCGTGGGATTCTGCAGAGCCGGCTGAATACCTCGCTGGGCTTATTCCAATCCGCCTTCTTCCATGCTAATAATTTCCGGTTAGGCCCCAGCACCACGGTGGGTGTGTCGTCGTCCCCGATCGGAACAACAAGGAGAATGATGCAGTGATCGCTGCCCAGTGAGAGCCGTTCGGCCAATGGGTGACGACACAATCCTTCGAAAGGGCGGTGTCGGGTGCTGTGCTGCCCTGTCGCTCGGTGAACCTCGTGCGCTCTCCGCTGTTGGCGGCCTGGAGTGCATTCTCAGTGCACCGCCGCGCAATGGTATCGCCACGGGAGTCTGATGGGATGTTGCGGTCCCAAGCCTCCGTGTGTGCCTCGACGTCGGCGTCCATTAGCTGTGGCCCGTTCGCGCAGAGCTGCACATCCAAGTCCTCCGCCGTCGTGCTCTTTGCACAGGAGGGAGGAAGACATGCTGATGACGCCATCATGTTACTTCCCGCCGCTGGACGGATGGTCGCTTGCGCCAGCTCAATGCGGGCAACAGGGGCCGGTCCTGCCACCGCCTGTGTTCCCTCACGGACGAGAATGGACACACCGCCGCCACGACAGTTGCGGGCAGTCCCGTGGTGCTGCACCCCGCCAGGCCAAAGGCGGTGGCTTCAGGGTGGGGGACGTCTCCGTCTCACGCATCACACAAAACAACACGCCCTCGCCACGCAACTTCGTGCTCAGCGCCAGACATTTCGCCAGAGTGAGGCCGGCGGCGTTCCACCGCAACGCAGAAAGCCGCCGCAAGCCCGCCGCCCACCAGCGAGTCCACCCATCGTCCGCTTCCCGTCCGCCAAATCCGCCCCTACACTCTGCAGTCTGCTACAAGAGAACACAAGCAGGGGAAAAAAAGGACAGCTGCGTCGCCAACAAGCAGGGGCCGTGTGCCACTGGCGTTGTCCCGCCCGCTCGGCGCATCGGCGACGGGGCGAGCGTCGCGGCACGCACTCTCCACACACCGAGAGCCACACCACCGGCACTGACGGCAAGTCGCACCGTGGGACGCTCCGTTCACAAATAAATCACACTAACACACAAGAATACATTCCCAGCGGCTCCCAACCGCACGCACCCACCGCGAGGTGAGGGGTGAGGTGTGGGAGGGCCGAGGCAAGCAACGGACAAAAAAAAAATGTTGAATCCCTCCATTTCCCAATTGCACAATTAAAACAGAATAATCTTCTGGGCCGCTGGTCGGACCCTGAGTTGCTCAATAATAGAAACCAAACCAGATACGAATAACAAGGGATGAACGGAATAAGAGTGGATTCACCACATCCTCAAAGTTTAACACCAGGTAACTGTATGTTTATACATATACCATCCGTTAGCCTCAATCGTGGCCCGTTCACTCTATTCGGATAGGATACATATATTTATTTATTAACTACGAGGTGGCAGACTTTTGGGTCCTGCGGCCACAACACCCCGCCGCGCGGTGGAAACCAAAAGGGGCGGGTGGGAAGGTAAAATAAAAATAAAAGATCATCCGGCCGCTGTCGGCTCCCTGATGCCCTTAAAGTGGTGAGATAGAAAACTGTCGTAAAGAAGTGTATATTCGTTTTAGCAGGATATATACATTACCTAATTTAGCTTGCCCACAATTATTTTATTAACAAGCTCCTGATAACATGTAAAAAAAACACAGACTCACATACATCGTTCATTGGCGGCCCAGCACACACACGCACATTCTCATCATGTGCCCCCAGCAGAAGCACACACGCACGCGGGTCGAGTGCAGGGAGTGGCACGCTCCACGGGGGCACGGGGCGGTCAATGACACATTCCACGTCGTTCGGCCACGGAGCACACAGGGCACGAACCTGGGTGCAGCAACCAATCAAGCAATACATTAGGATTCAACACGCACAGAAAACAGATCATTTCGTCCATTTGTCAATCGCACGACGGGTATATCACGTCTTCTGAGGCACGTTCCACACGGGCGACAGGCGATGTGTCGTTGCCGAAGCGCGCCATCAGCGCAGCGTAGTCGTCCTCCCGCACGTGATGGACACACATCGAGGTCGGCACCACCTGCGAGTGCCCCGTGCCATTGCGAGCGTCATGGAAATGACAACCCAGCACCTTGACGTATACCATTGGCTGGTACCTCACTTCCTTCTCAAGAACCCAAGCAACCATGGCGTCTTCGTTATGAAACCGGAGCAGTGCAAACTCGTCATCACGTTCCTTGCTGTACGGCAGGTACGCCAGGCGCCGCAACGGCTTGTACGACACCAACGCCTCCGCCACATCCCTCGACAAGGTGTAACAACAACCAGCCATAAACGTGTTACCTGGTAAGCCCATTTTCCAAAACTGGGTTGTACCAATGTGGTATCCCATGTAGATCCCTCGGCGCGGCAGGAGGCGCAGGTGAGCAACGAACAGCGGCACACGGAGGAAAATGTCGTCATCGCCCTTCGCAATGTACCTCGCGGTCGGGAAAATGCGGGGCGCAAGGTCAAACCACATGTACGTCTTGCGGGTCATACCGACATCCGCCTCGTCGCCCCATGAGCCGTATTGACCGACTGTTTTGTTAGTAGTCACACGGCCCTCGTTCATTGGCAGCGCAACCACGTCGTTCCACTGCGCCGCCTCCTCCAGCAGCGCGGCAGAGTAGTAGTAGCCGTGCGACGGGTGTCGCCCAAGGACGTACAGCACAAGCATCGCACCGGTGAAGTCGTTCGCCCTCGTCGCCACTCCGGGGAACCGCCAGCACGTCGACCGCTGCAGTTTGCGTCGTGTTCGCCTCGCCTCGTCGTCCGTGGAGGGGATGCCCAGCACAATAAGATACTCCCGCCGGCTCCACGTATCCACAACACGGCGTGGGATGTAAGCAAGCGCTGCGTCGTCCACTGCGGAGGCTTGCGGGTGGCGGAGGTTGTTGGGTCCCGGTGCGGCATCATCGTCAGCGGGGACAAAGCTGAGGGACAGAAAATTCGTGACCGCAATGAAGAGAATCAGCAGCACGGCAATCCGCCTCAGCCTCCGCTTCATCGTCGGCAGTTTTGTTTTAGCCATGGTCGCTTACGGTGTGAAAATCTAGGCAAAAGAAAAAAGGGCGGAGGGAGTGTGTAGTAACACCGATCAGCAGACACAAACAGCTCGGGCGACAACAAGAAACAACACGGCCACGCGGTGCCACGCAGCCACGCGGGTACACGAATGCCCGTCAGCCAACCCACTGCGCCCCACCCGAATCCGGGACGGTGCGGGTGAAGGGGTCAGGGCGGCGGAGAAGCCGACAGCACGCCGCCGCGGTGGCTCGACGATCCGCAGCCAACGCTTTTTTGCTATTCCTTGTGTCTCCTCAAAGAAGTCCCATGGTCCGCACTCCAGCCACCGTTGCAGTGAACGTCCGCCCTGCTGAGTGGAGATATAGAGGAGAGCCCCGGTCCCCGGAGGTGGCACTGCAGCAGGCGGCGTGAAACACAACCCCGTGACGCATCCGCCCGGCCTAGCGCACTCGCTCGATAATCAGTTCTCGCCGAGAATCAGTACACTGGCAGATATTTTTGCAACACCATATAACAACAAGGAAAAGAGGAGAGGAACTACCTGCCACAAGCATCGGCGTCCTGCCGCAGCCGCGACGGGCCTGGCGCCTTTCTGCATCCAGGGGGAACCGCGCCGACTCCCTGGTGAAGCACAGGTTCCTCACTTCCCCAGTGTCCACTCCACCTTTCTGTCCGGGCGCCTGCCGAGCCGGGCAGCGGAGTAGGTGCGGACTTCTCTCCTCGCACAGTTCACATCGGCCGGTTTGCACGACGTCCGGTCGACGCCCGTGGCATGCCGTGCGGTGGCGCGTCAGTCCGTCATTGCCACAGCGCCAAAAGCCGCATGCTGGACGGCAAAATCCGAGCGGTGGTGATCCCATCGTGGCGCCGTCGCCGGGCAAGGTGCACTTTCTCGGCGGCCCGACACTCTGCCGTCGTGGAATCGGCAACAGTGCGACGTTGATGAATGGATGTGTGTGCTACTTTGGGCGCACGGTGCGCCGTCCCCCGCCGGCATTCGCCTCCTGCGCGGAGGAGGGAGTCTCCCTCGGAGGCAAAGTTGCTGTGCGGGCTTGGCCTTCTTCCCGCTGTGTTCAAGCCTTACGGCGTGCGTGCATTGTGACTCTATTTTTTGGCGTCGTGACACTCTCGCCGTCGGAGAGATTGTGCCGGGCGTGGCTGGCCGGGACCGGCATTGCCCGCCCGCCTGTCGCAGTAAGGACATCCATGGAGTGCTGTGGTCCCTGGTGCCGGCACCGGCTCTGTTCCGGAGCGTGCGTGTGCGCGTGAATGGGATGTTGTTC
>NW_919119.1:0-7240 GCF_000209065.1 Trypanosoma cruzi
AGCACGGCAGCAGAAGCAGTGAAGCAAAACAAGATCATTATTTCCTCTTATTTAGTACAGTGAACCACAACACACGCGCACAAATCCCCGCGGTTGAGTGCTGGCACGCACAGCCCGCACACACCTCTTCAGTCCAGAGTGGTGTACGCCAGCGCGGATACGGCGAGCACCAGCGGGGCACACACCCACGCAGAGCTGCTGAGGCTGCCGTCGATTTCGCGCAGACGTGACGGTGCGCAGGTGGTCGACACAGCTGGCGCCTCTGTAGTCGTAGTACTTGGTGCCTCTGGCGCAGTAGTGGTCGTCGTGGTTGGTGCCTGTGTTGTGGTGGTCGTGGTGGTTGTCTGAGCAGAGGCTTCAGACTCCTTATTTTTTTCTTCTGCGGATGTTTCGGTGCGACTTTGTTGTCCTGTCATACCGTTCGTGCCCTCTGTCAGTGATTTATTTGGTTCGGTACTTACTTTTGGTTCCAGAACTGCCGTACTGGTAGATCCTGATCCCTCTCTGCCATCATCTCCCGGACTTGCAACGGGCCCCGTTGTTGAAGGATCTGAATGACCGGTCTCCTGTGATGCTCCCCCTGTTGCAAGGGTCGATTGACTGGGGGCGCCTACAATAGCTTCAACCGGCTTAGCAGTTGGTGGCTGTGTTGTATTCGTCGTGGTCGTCTGGGAAGCTTGAACATCAAATTTAGGCTCCGGTTCCACTAACGCGCAAACGGACGGGCAGCAGCACAGGGCAAGCACCAACAGGGCGCACAGCAGACGGCACGTCGTCATCATCGTGAGTGTGGTCGTTCAGTGGTGTGGAGCTGATCTGCACGGTGAGGGAAATGGAGAGCAACAGGAGAGACGAGAGGTGCGGCAGACACACACAGAGGGCACACCACATGAGGAGAGGGCAGCAGCCAGGCATGCACCGTACGCCGCACACCACGCACGACACACACTCCAATCCACGGCAGCAGGCACACACACACACAGCCCTGCCGCAACAACAACACACAGATGGAGGAGGGAGAAGCAAACAGGAGCGGCACACAAGGCTCCACCGCATGCACATGCGGCGAGAGCGGCCCGTCGTGTCGGCACCCCTCACGGAGGGTGCGCACACACACAAGAAGGTGCAGCGCACACAGCAACACAAAAGCAAAGTAACAATACAAAGGAGATCCCCGCACACCACGCGGATTGTTGGTCCACGGGAAGTGCAGCCAATATTCACCACAAAGCAGCTTGTTATCTTTTTTCGGTTGTATGCTGCTACAATAACGAGTGAGTAGCGCAAGGGCCGTCCGTACAAAAGTGGCAAGTATTCCGTCGTGCGGACTGGGGCAGTCACACACAGTCGCAGTCCAGTTCCCAACGGCAGGGCATTCCCGCAGTGGATGAGGCGGAGTCTCCCGTGGTCCGTCGGGGATCAGCAGCCCGTGGCGTCCGTGATGAGGCGGTGGCGGAAGAGCCTGGTCCATCTCGAGTACCCGCGTTTGTGCTTCCTGCGTGTCTTGCCTGCCGGCATGCTTGGCAACTTCGGTGGCGACCTGCGCGCGAGGCGCATGTTAAGAAGACGGTGGCGCCATTGCGGCATCCGCATGGGAGGCCCTCGCAAACTATTATAACGCCAGGCTGAGCACGTCCGGCATGTGCCCTCATACTGTGGACGGACAAGCGCACTCTGCCGCAGGTTGGGCAGGAGGACGTCAATCCGCCGCTCGCTGGTCGACAAGGAGTTGCGGTGCTCACGTCGGGAAGAGGTTCCGGCGGAGGCAGAGGCGCGCCGGTCACCGCAGTGAGGGAGGGACGGCGCCACCGACACAGAGGGTTCCTTGTGATCCGCAGGGCGCGTGCAGGCCTGTCGAAGAGTGGGCAGGAGTCGCATCGCGCCTGTGCGCAGTGCCGCCACTCGGGGACCGATGTCCGGGTCAACACCAGGAATAGAGTCCTCGCCACACCGACAGGCGCCTGTCACGCGGTGTGCGCGCCATCCTTTTCCTCCTGGGCATCCTTCCATTATAAACTCTTGACGGCGGTAAGGAAGTCCACGTGCCAGGCATTGACGCAGTCCTGCGAGAGGAATCGTGCAATCGTGGCTTGTTTGTCAGCGGCCGCACCGCGTGGAATACCGCAGTGTGATGGGAAAATATAAAATCCACAGGTGACCTCGCTTCACCAAGGAAAGCAGCATAATCCAAATTTACTCAGCAACGCGGTCTCGCACGGTCGGTGGGCGACGCGGGGTGCCTCCATTGCCGAGAGGGAGTCCGTTTCCTCCAGCATTGGCGTGGGCGATTGGGATGTTTCCAGACAAGGAGGTATGAGATGTCTAAAAACATTTTCGATCGCAAGGCAGCCTGCCCCATATGAGCATGCGAGGCTGCCAGCTGCTGCACGATGTACCTCCACAGGGAGATCATTTGTCGTGGTGGAGTCATATAATAGCGCAGCGGATCCAGATGCGAGTGCAGCGAGATACGAAGGACCGTCCGTCCACAATTCAAAATCACAATCCCCCAAAGAGGAGTGAGTAGAATAAAAAGCCGTGCGCCTGACATCGTCAGAGGCGTCTTCGGCAAACAGTGGCTGATAAAATCTCACGTTGTTGCAGATCACAGTGTCCCAGGGAAAAATTCGATGTTGGGCAAGAGGCGCGCAAATGTGGTTGTGGGGTGTCCCAATAATGTCACAGACGCGTAGCAATTCATTAATAGCAGCATCTCTCGGAAGCGGATTGATGTCGCCGCTTTCCCATGCATGGACGGAGGCATAGGTTGCGAGTAGATAAGGGAACGCAAATCCTCGTGATCATGGAGGCGTATATAGCGTTCGTATTGTGTGAGTGCACGACGCCAGAGTACCTTCCGGAGCGGAAGAATATTGGCCTCCAAATAGACAGATGTGTCTTCCGTAGATGCGCTCAGGCAAAGAATGTTTTGCTACCGTCGCGGTACCGTACTTTCATATTATGGAGGTGAGTGGGGGCGAGTCACGGGACAATAGCCTCGCCATTATGAAATAGCACACTATGAACGTATCCAATCAAAAAGGATCGCATGGTGTGATGGGACGCGTCCGCCTCTGCGCCCAGACGCAGCTGATAGCGGCGTGGCATGGTCCTCTTTGCAGCGGTGGAAGCGTGCGTAACAATTAAGAAGTTGATCGAACGTGTTGCCCAGCAAGCGCACTGGGCGTGACTGAATACGCAGGTTCCCGCTAACAAGATGGAGATCGACCATGTCCTCGTCAGACCGTGTGTGTGTGAAGAGATGTGGAATAGAGCAGCTTCGCTCTTAGCGACGTTGATTTTTAGGCTGTGCTCGGCAGCCCATGTGGCCACAAGAGACAAGAGCGGTCGCATTGCCGCAGCACAGGCATGGATGTCCGCACATGAGGCAACAAGCGTGTGTTCGTCAGCTTACATGAATGCGGAGGCAGAATAGATGCTGCCCAGGCGGCGCAGCAGATCATCCACACAGTAGAGGGAGAGTTGGGGTCCCGGGACGCCGCCTTGCGGTGCTCCAGCTGAGGCGAGTTGTTTCCGGGAGTGCTGTTCTCGAGCGCATACCCCAACATAGCGGCCCCGCAGGTAGTTGTGCAGCCAGCGTTTGGTTCGAGGCCAAGGCGCGGAAGTCTGTCAAGCATGCAGAATAAATTCCCATGGTCAGTGGTGTCGAACGCAGTCGGAAAATCAATCGAGACCACGAGCGATGGCGACGAGGGCGTCGTGTGGGGGCGTCGTTTCCAGGGCGCTCATGCTCCACAATGCCAAACTCATTCAATCCACGAGTAATGTGTCGATAACAAGTGCCACCACGTCCGACGTAGAACGCGGAGGTGCAAATCCGAAATTGACGTGGGCGGTGCGGCAATAACGCTGACAGACGGCGGTGAATCATTCCTTCGGCTAACTTTGGTAAAACAGAGAGTGGCGTGATAGTTCTGTAGCTCTCTGGGCGGCATGGATCCTTCCCAGGCTTGGGGATAGAAATAGCGTCTCCCATTTTCCAGGAGCCAGGCAGGCTGCCGTTTGCGAAGGAGTTGTGGATCATCGTTCTAAGTGTGCCATGCGCAACGGGCCCGAGACGGTGCAGGAATTCATTCAACATGTCGTCGGGGCCAGGGGCTGAGCCAAGCAAAGAGTCACGGATGGTCACGTCAAGTTCATACGGTAAGAAAGGTCGATCCATTTCCCAGCCACCAGGAACCAAAGGAGTGCAGCGAGCAGCAGCAGCAGTATAAGGCGGTATGGCACGTGAAACCGCACAAAATGACGGACATGCAGATTTGCCTGTTGCCGAGGCAGGGCGCATACGCGGCCAAGTTCAATGCGGAGCACAACCGATTCCAGAGGATGAGGGTGCGGCGCCGCCACGCCGTGAAGATATCGCCAGCTCGGGCTGGGTGAGGCTCCAAGTCTTTTCGCGCGGGCCTCCAGAAGCACAGCGGAGCAACGGCGTAAGGCTTGATTTCGTTCCTCCCTTTTTTCGGGTACATTCGGCTCAAAGTAGGCAGTCTACGGGTGAGGCAATGTGTGTGCTTCGTGTGCTGCTTCGGCGGCGGACTCGGCCTGTTCCATTTCGTGTGTCCATATCTTTTTGGAGCTGTCACGGCTGCCGCGCGGGATGTGGCGCTCAGCTGCTCGTAGGATGCCTCCGCGAGGATCCAACCATGTGGACGCGGTGGCAAGGAGGGTTTCACACAACGATGTAAAAGCAGGCCAATCCGCTTTACGCAGGGCAAAGGTGGCTTTCTTCCGTCAAGGCAGCGTGTTTTCTAGTCGTGGAATGCCATCGTCCATCTCTACCAAGTAAGATATTAAGCAGTGGTCCGAGTCCATGTAAGGGGCGAATGTCCAGTGGGAGATGCGTAGGGCGCAATACGCAGTCACGTCAGGGGACAATGCATTACGATGTGTGATCCGTGTTGCCTGTGTCGGGTAATTTGCCAGCCCAAAATCCATATCGATTAGAACAGCGGCGAAATCATCGCCTCCAGTCCTTGATGGTACATATGACTGTCTCAGAGTTCACGATGCAAATTCAGGTCACCCGCGATAATCTCTTCGGGCACAAGCGACAAAAGATATTGATAAATGCGGATTATTGACCAATTGTTGTGGGAGGGTTGTAGAGATTCGCCACGCAAATGCTGCGACAGCCCGGCGGAAATACACGGACAGCAATGGTCTCCAGGAGGTCAGTGCCAGGGAGCGACAGGCGCTCGCACGGTAGAGAGTGGCGCACCAGAACGGCAACGCCACCACCGCGCCCAGTGAGGCCTGGAGGCAGTCATTATGGCCACATAATTTCGTCGCCACGTCACCACGGTTACTTATTTCCTGCAGAAGAACGGTGTCAGGTGGACGCTGCTCCAATCGCGCCGCAAATGCAATCTTTTTCACGGACAAGAGGCCTGCAATGTTGAGCCGCCAAATATTGATGAAGCCATCCTCCTCGGGCCAGGGTTCTTGTGAACGTCACCGCCACGGGCGATATCAACGGAGTGACCGCTGCGAAACGGTCGTGCAGTTCTGACCGACAGTCTGCAGGCAGACCGCCTCACCTCCCCGCACCGGGCATGGCGTGGAACCTTCTCGGGGAGTGAAGTCGCCTTGGTCTCCGTCGTGCTCGCAGCAACGCCCTGCTGCGGAGTTCCTATACGCAACCAAAGCCCAACGCCGCGACAAGGTGCAACATCATCGCTGGGGACCGTGGGTAATTACGAAGAATAGCGGTGTTGACATTCCCAATTCAGCCGGGATTGGCATACTGCTCTCATCCCTGCATTCCTCGGAAATAATACAGAAGGTCAGTACCAACGGCGGCACACGCCCATGCAGCCGCACGACGGAGTCCCACGCACTGCTCCCGGCCATGGAAAGGCTGAGTGTCCATCGTATCCAGCACAGGCAAAAACCCTGCTTGTGGTTACAGACAGTCAGTCTCTTCTAGCCGCCGTCACCAACGGCCCACACAGTCATACCGAATGGACGGAGGATCGGATCTGGCAGCGTCTCTTGTCACTGACGCGTGCTGGCTGGTCCGTGCAGCTGCAGTTTTGCTACGAACATCGCGGAGTACACGTTAACGAGCCTGCAGATCATGCGACGCAGAACACGGCAACCGGGCAACACACGGAACATGGAATAGCACCCATATGGCACACGGACCTGCTGACATGCATTAACACCCAGCTCACCAACAAGTGGCGTAGTACCATGCATCAGGACACACACCACTACCTGCTTGGCGGCGCCAGGCCATCAGATCCAGGCGGCAAGCACCTAATCACTCAGGAGGCCCTCGACCAACAGGAACGGATACACACTGCACGGGAAGGGTGCGGGGAATCCGAGCTATGGGGTCGCCTGTACTGGACTGTGAGAGACTGCACGAACCAACGCCGTTTCCGCAACATCTCACCGGAACACTCTGCTTTCATGCGCTCCAACGACGATCCCACCGCAGCGGGACGGAAGCTGTTCCCCCGACGACAAGGGAGGCCGACGCACCGCCTGTGGAGAGACGGCCCTCCACACAGCGTCGAAAGAAGAAATGCCCGCACTGTGACGCCACACTGGTGGGACACAAGAACCACATCGGTCACTGTCGGTGCTTTCATCCGGAACGCCCTCCACCGCTTCCCGACATCCACCGCGATTGCTGCGACACAGTCCTCCCCACACAAAAAAAGCACCGCACAGCACAGAAATCGCCGCGCACAAAACCCAGACGCTGATCGGCACCGCAGCAGCAGTGCCAGGAGGCAATCACTGCTGTCGCAGGATCAGCCAGCCTCCACAAGCGCAACAATTAGCCCGCAGAAAACACTGCACCATCTGCTTCCAGAATGTACAGACGCTCTGGCTGTGCGCCAACGGCTGGGCATCAAGAAGGACCTTCGCACCGAAAGCTTCTCCCAATGGCAGCTGCCTCATAACAGGAAACTCATGTCGCTGCTCGACCACCTCCTCGGCACCCTGATGACATCGTGCGGCTAGACATGTCGGTAAGAGCAGGGAAAAATAATAATAATGGGCATTCCCGCCACTGTAGAGACGTGGTGCATCTTGCGATCCCGCTGGCGGCTCTCCTCTTCCACCGCTGTTTTTGCGCAAGAGGCCACCACAGTCATTTTTGTGGTTTGGTCGGCCTCGTGTTGCGCTCCGGGTTCTCCTCCTTCATCGCCCTGCGGTGCTTCCTTCGCCGTCCCCGGCACCTGTGACTGTCCCGTGACGGTCTGTT
>NW_919125.1:0-7265 GCF_000209065.1 Trypanosoma cruzi
TGTCACTCCTCACTTCGCGGATTCCCCTCAGACACGCCTCCTGCCACACTCATCATCCCACAGGCACGCAATCCGTAAACGTCACGCTGCTGCCCCGCATGACAGTACCGCACACACCAACACGGCACCCCGCCACTCGGCGCAAGCAGTGTCTGGACACACAGAACCGGTCGCCCCAGTCAACGACAGCCCCCTCCAAGCAGTGAGACAGGACCCGTCAGCGACAATCAAACAATCAGCCCCTCGTCTGCTCCTGCCGCCATGTACGAGGTTCTGCCTGCCCCATGCATCATCTGTGACGCCCGGGCTCTCAATCAGCACAGAAGGCAGTATTCTCCCCTCGGCTCAACGAGAAGCCCATTGACAATTCTCAACCAGTCGTCGCCATGGGCTGTGCATAAGGAGCACCACGGCAAGAATGCACAGGAGCCTATAATGCAAACCCCCAACTCATTCCACGTCAATAAATGGTGTGGCATCATACATATGTTTCACAAAAATGTCGGCTTGCGCTTCCGTGAGAAGCCCCCAATACACATCGCACGTGATCACAGTAAAGAAAAAGTAACGCCTCCAGTCTGACTGTCATCCCGCGGCAAACATCAAAGCACAATCCAACAAAATGCCGCAAATCATCACATATTCCACACAGACCATCGACAGCTTGCGCAGCAAATGCACAGCACGGAAGAAGAGCCATGCCCACAAACACGCAACACACAGACACAGTAAGAGAGTTGGGAAAAGCAGCACCCATTGCCATTCTTTGTGGATGCAAATGATAACAGCACCAAACAACGTGAAGCGCCAGTCGGGCACCACATGTGGGCCAGAGACACACCCGCCCATTGGCTCTTCCTCCTCCCAATGGCGTGGCCCTCCTTCACTTCCAGAAACACGCCTGTCCCTCAGTTATGTTTGCCTCTGACGCAAGCACTCAAGGTGCGTTTCGGTAATACAAAATTCAACACCTATGAAAAACAGAGGACATGCTCGCAGAGGCCGCACGGCTCCTCAACGCAGCCTCAAGCCCTCCTCACGACTCTTCAATGCGACGGCGAGGAATACAGGCGGCTCTCGTGTCACAGAAGACGGCCAATGGGAGCGGTGTCCACATGCATAAAATGCCAAGGGGTGAAACAGAAGAGGTTCGCAGGGGACGTCACCTGCGACGCCTGGCATGCGCCTTCTCACTCGTGCAACGGAGAACCAACGACACGGTTGTTGCGGTGCCTGCCCGTGCGTGCACCTCACACTTGGGCCAATGAACGCCTCAAGAACATCCTGCCGAGGGCAAGCAGCTGGCCGTGCAGACAATCCCGAGTCTCGTCAACGTTCCAGCAGCCGCTCTTTGGGCGAGGCGTCGCTCTTTTTCTTCCTTGTCTCCCGTGCGCCATCCTCGTATGAAATGAAAATGCCTTCCACAACTGGCGTCATCAAGCACCTCCAAGTAAATTAGGAAGGATTCGCGGCCTCGAGAAAAAGCACCCAAAGTGGCAGTCAACGTGAACTCAGCAACGCATGTCATCTTCTGCAATCGTGTGCATTGCAACTCCCCTAAGCCGCCCACTGTCTCTTCCTTCCCTGTGGACCCAAACCGCATAGTACACTTGGATTTGCTCGGGTCCTCCACAGGCTCGTGTAACCGTTTCCACCACGCCCGTGCAGCTCGTGACTGCACCACTTCCCCGTCCACTTTTGCGGCACCGAATAGCGTGAAATAGGGATCCAAAACACCACATCTGCGAGGCAAACACACATACATCGCTCCAACGAGTGCCACTGTGAGAAATCACACGACAGCACACTATCCCTCGCCATCCCATCAGCGATTGGCCGCCAACAACAACAACGGCATTGAGAAGCAGCCTCGAGACAATCCCTGAGAGCCGTCCCCACCTCGGCGAGCGACCGACTCCGGGAACCCGGCACTCCAGTGCCGTTCCGGAAAGAACCCCTGCCACCGCCAACCGTGTTTCCCTGTCACGTTGGCACACGAAGCCCGCCTCAGAGAAACAACAACACGCTCCATTCAAAACGTGGCTATGAGAGTGCATGGCAACAGGCGCAGGGCGCACCCTCTCAGTTTCCAGTGCCGACAAAGTAAAAGAGCATCAATGCCGACTTGCTGCAGCACGCACAGTCGTGCCTCTTTTGTCCTCCCCCGTGTTTTTTCAAATACATGGCCCGCACCACGGCAACGCGTGCCCTCACACCTCGTGGTGTTTAAAATGTGTCCCAGCACGACGCGGCTAGTCCGGACGCTGGTCGATGCCGTCAGCATCGCGCCAACAAAAACAACAACCCAGTGAGGGAAACATTGCTGGCTCCTAAATTCTCCCGACAATACGGAGCAATTGGCCCTGGCGCCGCGGTGAGGCAGTCAAGCATGAAATCGCAAGGGGAAGCAACGATGACGCAGGCACAAGGAAGCCATTCCACCCTCAATTGAATACGGTGCCCCACTCCAAGCAGTCGCACGGAGTGCACTGTTTCCACAAAAGAACTTGGTCGTCGTCCATCCCTTAAAGATGCTTCGTTTAATGATGGGCCTTAGAGCAAAAAAATAAGAGGAAATGAACAACGCAGTCATACTTCATCACCGCTGGCCATAATCATTCTCTCATAACAGAGCAATTTCCCTACTATGCCTCGTGTGCACACACAGAAACCCACATGTATGAAACAACCCGCAATGTTTTTCTACCAGAAACCAAACTACCCCGTTCCCTCCATAATCTCTTCTTCGTTCACTGTTACGATCGCTCGCGTTGGACATTTTCCGCATCCGTGTGTGATGCTGCCGCCTGATGCTGGTGAATCTGCACTGTATGCACACACAGGCATCCAACCACATGAAAAAAGCCCCTATATTTGTTACCAGAACTCAAACCACCCCCGCAATTCACCAATTTGTTTCCCTATTCATTCCTTTAATTACTCCTCAATTCTAAGACCTTCGTGGGGCGTCTCTGGATGATATTGACACTTGGTACTGGCGTACCTCTTCCTCCCAGAACGCCGCAATTTCATTGTTGTCCGCGCCGCTCACATTATTGGAGTCGACGACATCACATCCCTGCCAGTCATTCATCGGCGTGCTGTCTGCGTGCTGCACGTAAATCATCTCCCACGACAGGTCTCGGGATAACTCCTCCCAACCCTTAAAATATGCCGCCAGGCACTCAGTGAACTGCCGCACAGTGCTGGTTGTCTTGTGGTGCCCACCCGCCGCAGCCATCCGCAGCCCAACCAGCGTCATTGGATTTGACTTCACAAAGAAAAAGCCGTCCACCAGCGGAAAGTTCTCCACCTCCGTTACGTACAGCACCCCGCACTCCACATCAATCCTCTCAGAAAAGTGTTCCAGTGGCGGTAAGACATGGTGCCTGGTGGAGCCCTCCTGTGAGTACACCGCCAGCGCACAGCGGTGGGACTGACGTTGTGGTGATGGCCTCAGCTCCCTCAGTCCGCGTTCTATTGCACTCACAAAAGATCCATTCAAAAATGCAAACACGGTGCACCTTCCAAAATTTTCTGATATGAGATAATCCGTCAGCCCCGATATGAGAAAATTAAAATAATGCTGCTGCATTAACTTCGCCGACTTGAATAATGTTTTATTTCCGAGGTGAGCAGACACCGGTAAATTGGAAAAAAATTCAAAACCAAACTTTTCACCTCTTGTTCGGATAACCCTCGCAAGCCAGTAGAGCACCTTCATACGATCCCAGGATCCACCAAGTCCCAAACCAATGCATTGCAGGATTACAGAAGAGATCGCCTCATCGACGGTCTTGTGACACCGTTGAACCCAATTATCATACTTTCGCTCGTCAAAGATATAACGTGGAGTAGGTCCCACTTCATCCATGTGGCTCTTCACCACCTGCCAGTGCTCCGCCTGCTCCCGCACGGGCTGATGGCGCCTCATCCAAACGCACATCGCCTTCACATCGCTTTCACCAGGGCAATTCATAAGTATTGTTGTGGCACCCCTCCGCTTCACCCATTCTTTGTAGTTCCTCTCGAGTGGGGGTGACAACAAAACCATGCCCCATCCCCTGGGAGGCAAATCACCAGACGGTGCATCATCCGGCTCTGCCACGTCGTAAATAATATACCCCTTCACCCCACGATCAGACAGACTCCTCACAAAAGACGCATTACTGGAGTCGCTCATGTACGTCGACACCGTCCTGCTGGTCTTTTCAAACAGGAATGTTCGATCCGCAATAAAGTAAACAACCACTTGGAGTTTCTCGACATCGCAGTGCAGCAGCTGGTAGAGGAGGTACGAGCCGGCATTCATCGACTTCCCGATCCCGGGCGTCCCAATCAACAGACGCCGCTCAGGCGTAAAGTCGGTCCCCAGCGTCAGGGCTGGACCACTCGGTCAGATCGCCCTTGACAATCTGCCACACTCGCTCCACCTCGCAGTTCACGTAGCAGTCACGAGTGGATTCCACCCCCTTCCGATTCCACGTGCACGGCCATGCCTTGTCCGAGGTGAGCACCATCAGCCTGAGACGCGGTGCACCGGATTGCTGCGCACCATCATCCTTTTCGAAGGTGTTGCCAACTGCCTTGTACGTCCATGGCTGTGGTGGTTTCCCCTTCTTCACCTCCATTCCCGTCCCCTCGCCGTCAGGAACTTCCACCAAATGGCTCCACCTCGCATTGTACACAGACTCGTAGAACCCCTCCAGTTTATTCGATGCACTCATCTTCATTGAGTTCCTCACGTCTTCAAGGAATGGATCCAAAGAAACCTTAGTGATGCCATGAACACCTGCCTTTACCCCCGCAGCAGCTTCTAGCCAGTCGATTAGGGTATTTACACCATTCTCCTCAAGCTTGCGTACATCTTCATCAAAAACCACTTTATTCCTTAGATCATTCCCGATCCTCTTGTAATGAGATGATGCGTGTATTTCGTTCAATACTCCCGCATCGCGGATATACCTCGTGGGGTCCTTTAAGAACTCCCTCAGCAAAACACTCCTATTCGTGTCCACAACGCCCCTGCCGCCAAGATTCTGCCAAAGAAAATCGTTCAGCTTCATGTTGGTGCTGCGAGCCGTTGCCTCCAGCAGCACATCTTCCACACGACTGTCAAGAGTCCACTGTGGTTGCCGCGCTTCCTCCACTCTTATGTGTGTCGCGGCGGGTTGATCTGTGTCACCCTCAGACTCCGGCCTCGCCCTCGTCCGACCATTTCCTTGCGGCACAGTGGGCGCGGGACCCTCCCCATTGCCACCGTGCACTGTCTCGGGCCTCCCAGACATCGTTTCTCCTTGCTTTCTTAGTTTGATTGAGCTAAAGCCGAACACTAACCAACAACCAAAAAGAAGAATAAAAACCAATAGGCACAGACACGACAGGCAGTAAGGCAAATAAGAGAGTCATCCACACGGTGTGTGATGCACGCCACATGCACGAGGACCGCCGCAACGATGGCAAGTGGGTACCATCCACCCAGCACAGTGTTGGTGGGTGCCAACAATAACAGCAGCGTGGTGGGCACGGAGAGTTCGCTCACGCATTCCGCTCGCTGCGGTCTCACATCCGTGTGGCAGCGCCGTCACCGCACACACTCCACAATAATACATGCGCGCATATCGTCCCTGACACACACAAACACACAAAAGTGGGAAGAGGATTCGGTAAAGCACGGCCACACGCAGGGACACACAAAACACACACGCCACAACAGCGGCGCATCACGGCAGCCTCCCACGCAGAACAAAGAAAAATTGCACGTCTTATGGAATATCCCCGCAATTCACACAGCACAAAAGAACCATAACGCTCCCTTTCTCATTGCATTCGCCATTCATATTCCCAATGCGTAGCACCACAGATAATGCCCCTCCATGGTGAAAACGAATGCCTCATTTTGTTGTGGTGTCATTGCGCAGCAACCCGCCTGGGTGGGAAAAAGAGTAAAAACAGGCGTCCGTCCACCTGAAAGGAAGAGGGAAGCAGCCGCAGTGTCCTCCACGACGCAAACACTCCGCGGCCAGTGCCCGGTGTCTTGTGCGCGGAGTCCGCGATGAGGTTGTGGGCACGCCGCTGTGCCACACGGATTGCCCCCTCGGAGGGCAACAGCTGAAGTGTCCCCTCCGGTCGCACTCGTGGCGGTGGTGGCATCCGCTGCCTCGCTGCGTGCTGGTGGCGTCGACTAAGATGCTGCGGAGTGATAGAGGATGCCCGGCAGGGCGGTGCTGGGCTGGGTGGGCAATCCCCTCTGCGACGAGACGCCCAGCGCGACTGCTGACCGCGGCGCTCACGCAATTCCCTCCACTCCTCTCCCTCCATTCGGCAACCGCACAGCCGCCAGCACACTGTCCCCGAAGCAACACACACGTGAAAGTGTCGTAGCATATTCTCCAAGAGAACAGAGTGGCAGCCACACGCTGCGGCCATCGGGCCGACACGTCCGACGCAAACGCACCCACACCCACGGCAGCAGACACGCAGACAAAAAAAAGATATTCCACTCCGTGCCACGTCCTCGTGCGTGATGGTGCGGCATTTCAGAGCAATACCGCCACACGCCGCGCAGCATTCCCACATAGAATGAGAGCCGCGGCGCACTCTCACCGCCTCTCTCTTCCTTCTCCTCATGTCCACGGAGTGACGCAGCTGCCAGCAGCGAGCGCAGGAGGAGCATCCAACTGCACCGCAACATGTACGCCGTGCGTTTGTGTGTGCCTGCAGACACGCAAAGAATAAAAGAAGAGAAGAAAAAAAGAGAGCCACGCAAGTGAAGGGGCGCACACAAACACGCAGCAGAGGTGCAGTACGGAAAAAAAGGGAGGATGAAAGCCGCCGAGGCTCGAGATGGCACGGCAGCCCAACCAACGGCAACCCACAATAATTTTCCTAAAATAGAAATAAGTTATAAATTTTCTAAAGCCCCTTTTAAAAAAACTTGCACGCCCATTAAAGAACTAAAAAAAAGAGGCATTCCATCGTGAAGCGGGAGAAAAAAAAAAAATGTTTGTAAATTATTCATGCAGAAGTAAAAACACATTGGCTTCGACCGTTCAGCCCTATTTTGTCCACACAACACCCAAATCTCATTGGGGCGCTCAGTGCGTTTTTTTTGTTTGTTTGTTTGCATCCCAACTCCTTGTTTTTTTCCACTCCGCCATCGTCGTTGAGCTCAATGCCGAGTGCACTTATCATCTGCCGACGGAAACATTAAATACAATCCGCCACTATCAGAAAATTGCACCATATAGGAGAAGACAAATACA
>NW_919137.1:0-7333 GCF_000209065.1 Trypanosoma cruzi
GTCATCCACCAATGGACAAGAACAAGAAGCGACACACCGCCACCGCCTCCAGTTAAATCCCACGGCCAACGGGATACGGCCACAGCCCCAAAGCCAACAAATATCGCACACGGAGCGAGCAATCACCCAAAGACACACGCGGAAGCGGATCCTCACCCAGCCACGACGCGGCGCCACAGTCCACGCGGTCACACGGAGAGCGCACTGTTTCCTCAATACAACCTATGCGTCGTCCATCCCTTAAGGATGCTTCCGTTATTGATGGGCCTTCGAACACAATAGAAGGAAATGGACAATGCGGTAACGCCGTGAAACCGCTGGTGACAATTATTTTCTCATACCGTGGCAATTCTCCAATTATGCCTCGTATGCACACACAATCAACATACTATATAAAAATCACCCAATGTTTTTCACCAGAAGCCAAACAACCCCTTTCCCTCCCTAACTCGTTTTCCTATTTCGTTATTTCTCACTTCGGGGAGCCTTGTCTCTTCTAATATCTCCGGATGATATTGCTGCTATGTACTGGCGCACCCTTTCCTCACAGAACGCCGCAATCTCTTGGTTTTATATTGTCGCCCACAATATTGGAGTTATCGACATGACATCTCTCCATTCCACCATTGAAATGCGTATCTCGTGCTGCACATAAATAATCCCCCACGACATGTCTCGGGAAAATTCCTCCCAACCATTACAATATGCCGCCGGGCACTCAGTGAACGGCCGCACAGTGCTGGCGGTGGTGTGGTGCCCACCTGCCGTAGCCATCCGCAGCCCAACCAGCGTCACTGGATTAGACTCTGAGAAAAAAGGAATCCACCAGCGAAAATTTTGTGGCCCACGGTTTGTACAGCACCCCGTACTTTATTTTACGGATCGTTTTTTCATATTCCCTCGGCAGCAAACCTTCATCTCCCTTGGGATGCAATTCAGGGGCCAACTTCAAGACGCAGGGCTTTGCTTGACGTCCTGTTGGCGGCTCAAGCTCCGTGAGTTTCGTCGCCATTACCGTGACAAAGGCACTCTCCGTGAACGATTTCAAAGCAAACCATCCAAAAAATATGGGCAAAATATTATCCCTCGACGCCAACATCAGCCTCAAAAGCTATTTTATTCCGCCACACTTGGGAGGCGTTCCAATGTCCGTTCCTCGAGGCAATCAGATATCGGTGCATTGAAAAGGATCACACCGCCTGCGTATATTTCCCGAACAACTTTCACAGGCTTGTGGGACGGATCCTCAGAATACCATGGCGACTCACCTCCCCGTGAAAAGCACCCTTTCACAGTTCCCTCGTTGATCGATTGCAATGCAAACCTCACCGCTCCACAGCGTTCCCTAAACGCCTCCTCATAAAAGACATGACGTGGAATCGGTCCCAAAAGATACATGTGTTTTTCAACCATCTTCCAGCATTTCGCTTGTTTCTCCGCAGTCTCATCGCGCTTCATCCATGCACACATCGCCTTCACATCCACCTCGTCGGGGCAATTCACGATGATTCGACTGGCTTGTAGTTGCTTCGCCCACTCATCATAGTTGGCTACCTTTGGGAATGGCACCGCAATCATGCCCCATCCAGAAGTAGGCGCAAAATGTCTCGGTGGCGGCGTTCCCTCCTTTGCCACACCGTAGATAATATACACATTCCTCCCATGCCCCCTCAAACCTCTCAACTCAGAGACGCACATGTCCTCATCGCTGTATCTTGTCACCGCTCTGGTGGTATTGCTAAACACCTACGTCGTACGTCCTCCAAAACAGTGGACTACCACTTGGAGTTTCTTGGCATCGCAGTGCAGCGGCTGGTAGAGGAGGTACGAGCCGGCAACCATCGACTTCCCGATCCCGGGCGTCCCAACCAACACAGGCCGCTTTGGCGTAAAATCAGTCCCACCGTGAGGGCTGGACCACGCGGTTACATCGCCCTTGACGATCCGCCACACTCGATCCACCTCACAGTTCACAAAAACGTCCTTGGGAAGATCCTGTATCGTATGCCACGTGCAAGGCCATCCTTTCTCCGAGGCGCGCACCATCAACACGGGAGGTGCCGCACCACATTGCTGCACAGCGTCATTCTCTTCGATAGCGTCGTCAGCTTCCCTGTACGACCATGACTGTTCTGGCCTCCCCTCACGCACCCCCATTCCCGTCATCGTTTTCTTTCGCTCCACGCCGTCCGGAAGTTCCACCGCATGGCTCCGCCCCGCATTGTGCACAGACTCGTACACTCCCTCCAGTTTCTCCGGTGCGCTCGCCGTCGTTGGGTTCCTCGCCTCCTCGGCAGCTGCATCCAAGAAATGTTTGGTGGAGTTATGAACAGCTGCTTTTATCTCCACAGCAGCCAATGACCGCCCAGGTGGATTGTCGACACCCTTATCGCATAGCCTGCGTATATCCTCGTCGAAGACCACTTCACCCTTTACAGCTCGCCTCATACTCAAATAATGACCTGATGCCTGTATCTCGTTCAGTGCTCCTTTATCACGGATATACTTCGTGGGGTCCCTGAAAAACTCCTCCAGCATGACATCCCGATTGGTGTCCACAATGCCCCTGCCGTCCGGTTCCATCGTAAGAAAGTCGTTCAGCTTCATTACGTTGACGCGAGCTCTTCCCTTAAACAGTACCTCTTCGATATTAGTGCAAATGGTAAATTTCATTTCTTGCGTTCCTCTTAGCCTTTCCGCTGCCTCCCGCCTCGCTTCTGTCAGTACCTGCGTGAGTACTCCGTTTGGTTTTCCCCTTGCAGGAGGAGTGATCGTATGCTTTCTTTCATAGTCCCTACGTTGCCCGAGAGAGAGCACACCTTCGTGAAGAGGCCTAGTAATGGCCTCCAGCGCTTGGTGCGCAGTCAAGTTAAGAATTTCTTCAAGAGGCCGCTGGTCGTGTAAGTAATCATCCGGCTCCTGAACAAACACCTCCATCGTCACGTTGTAGTCTTTCATCAACGCCCGCCCTGCCGCCAACATAATTCCAAAGGAAATCACTCAGCCTCGTGTTGGTGCTGCTCATGGTCCACTGCGGCCACACTTTACTCCCCAACACATGTCGAGCCGCAGCGTCGGAACCATCACAAGAGCCACGGCGAGGCGCCATCACAACACCCGTGTGGTGAAGCATCCCACTCGCACCACCCAACTGCGGCCAGCAGGCGCCGCTGGCTCCAAAGGACACTCGCGGCTGTTTCCTCCCGCAGTCCCAATGGCGTTGGGCGTGGCACACGCACGGCTCGGTGATCGGTGCGCCATGCAGCCGCACTGCAACGCCTGTCAGTGAAACAGTCGAGGCCCACCGCCCCGCAGCAACGCGAGGCCTGCAACCAACCCCAACACCGCCACACTATTGTTCTTTTTTATTTTGCTTTATTTACGTGGTCTGTCTGTCTGTTTGCCCCATCACCGACACAAAAAATAAGTGCACACCTTCAAAAGGGAAAAAACAAATAGAAAAGGAGGCACGATCCCACCGTCCCGCCGCGGGTCACCACTCTCCTCCACACACCACCATCACCGCGCAGGGGACCGCAGTCACATCGCAGAGTCAGCACCACAATGTGCACCACACCATCGTGCAGTGAACAATGGGCGATACGCGGCCATGCATCGCCCCGCTCCATTTCCCCACCCCTCAAGTGTTGCGTGCCCGCACAAATTAGCAAACAGAACCAGAGCGCACACAAACCCAATCAACACCCTCACTCGCTGAAGCACATCATTCGCATGAAGTGACAACTTTTGAGAACACACCGGCAGTAGCAGGCTGCACGGAATTTCCCTGCCAACCCCGCAAAGAGACACAACAACTCTGCGGAGTCAAGGTGGCTGCCCCTCGGTGATGCCCGCAGCTCACATGACAGGAATAATCCCACGCACGCACAGTTCCGGACACCTCGCTGTTTGAGTGCCCAACAGAACATGTGAAAAAATACCTGCGCGCAAGATGGAATTAAATATGCGGAAAGTCGGTCTGCTTTCTCCGATGGCGTTGGCGAGCAGTCCCACACAATCCAATCAAAGTGGCACGCCGGACAGAATGGCGTCCGTCAATCAATAAAAAATGCGACACTGAAAAGGAGCAGAGAAGAGTTGGCGCATGCGATTGCCAGCGACAACCGAGGTGCCGAGGAGCACGCTTGTGTAGAACTGGCCGTCAGGCAGAGAGGGCAAACAAGACAAGAGGGCAGCAAACCCTCTCGTTCAATGTCTCCTGACCGCGACACCAGAATCAAAATATCATGGACGATAAGAGCGGCAACGCCTTCTCCAAAGCATCTTGTCAAGAAGCCGCAGGACCTCAGGGAGGGAAGAAGACAGCGGCGGCAGCCACAGCGGGGGAGGCAATAAAACGGCTGGCAGGTACCCTCACGTCGACGCGCACACCACATCCGCGTGGGCTGGGAGCACAGATCGAACCGCTCGGAAACACACGCATCAAATCCGCAAAACAAAGTCGCAGTGAATCGACAGGAACTCCCCGCCCAAAACAAATTTATAAAGTAGCGTTTTTCAAGGGGGAATCCGCCTTTCCGACGACGGCACGGACGCCTCGCAGGAACTTCTTGCAAATCTCCCTTCGCAGGTCCGCATGAAAACGCAGCGGAATAAAAAGAGAGCGCAACGACGCAAAAAAAAATAATAATCCTCCTAACGGACCAGGTGGCAGGCCGCCCTCGCGCAAGTGGACAAAACACAACTTCACTCCGGTCTTGTCGTGGTGGTCGTCTAGCAACATTTTTTTCCGTCTCGTAGAAGTGCACATCCCCTCCCACAAATCATTTGTTCGGGCCATGCTCCTGCGGCCAAACATCGCGCTGCCGGATCCCGCGGCACAGTCCTTGGCACAGAAGTGAGGAGGAGGGACCGCAGAAGGTGCGAGCAAATCCGAATTCGGTGGCGGTCGCTGCAGTGAAGATTGACGTCCCACGCGGTGTCCCTTTTCTGGGTCCGGTCCTCACCGTGCCATGCTCTCAGCGTGCGGTGCGCCGGCCGCTCCGAACATCCACACGTGCTTGCGTCTCACCGTCGCTCGCAGCCCCGTTCGTTGGCTGCATCAGGGATGTCGCCATCCAGAGACGGGCATAAGGACGTTGCACCCAACAAAACCTTCAGAGGCACCCGCTGGGCCAACGACGACCATCACTGCGGGATGTGCGGCCCTTCCGCCGCTCACCTCAAATCGCACTTCTACGCCTCCTCGAGCAGCAGCAGCAGCAGCATAAATACACCGGTCCACTAGGGCCGTCACCAGCCATTGCAGGAAGACCACTGTGCCCCTGTGCTATGAAACCCGAATTGCATTGACGGGCCACTTCGGAAAACACTGTCGCATCCTCCCCCATTATGCGGAAACACATCCGTCGTGCATGTGGCCACCGCAGCCAAATGAATCCGGTCCAAACACCCTCCAAATCAAATTCCCCTTTCCTCACGCCATTCCTTCATTCCATGCGCCCTGACCCTCATCCGCACGTGCCCACTCACACAAGCCGCAAAAGAATGGTGGTGGCCGCCCAACGCTCCGGAAACACATGTCCAGCACGCACACGCACATAACAAATGACATGTGCAAGCGCACGGCACAACGGCGGAGAAGCGCAAACCGAAGGGATGCGGCCCTCCACAGCAGTCGCAGCCCACCGCGCGCATCACACCCGCAGGAAGAGTGACTCGCCGTGCACGCTCCCTCTCCCCTCCTCCCTTCATGCCCACGGAGGAAGCAGCAGCCACCCGCAACCGTCAGCACACGCCACAAAAGAAGCATCCAAATCCACTGCAATGTGCATCTTGTGCGTGCATGTGGTTGTGTGTGCCTGCAGACACACGAGGCAGAGAAGTAAAAACAGGAGCAGAGCAAGTGAAGGGACGCACAAACAAAAATGTACAGCAGAGGTGCATGGCAGAAATAAGGAAAAAGACTGCCCAAACTCATGATATTGCACTGCATACGAGGCAGCGGCAATTCATAAAAATTCATTAAAATCAAAAAAAAATCATCCTCACCTTTCAACCCCTCACACTTTGAAAAAAAAAATGAAAAAAAAAAATTGGAAAAAAAAGTCGTCCCCTATTACGGCTACACCCACACAATAAAAAAAACATACACAAAAAAAGCACCTAACTACCATGTTGCTCCAGAAATTGTCTGCATACATTTTGTCCTAAAATAAAATTAAAAGATATTTAAATGTCTTTCAACCGTCCGACCCTCCGTATGTCCGCACATCGTTTATATTTCATGGGGTCATCTGCGTGTTGCTGCTCCCCTCAGTCCTTTTATTGGTGCGTGAGTGCGGCCCGCAGAGCACAGTCACTCGTGTGTGTGGGGACTGAGAGAAGCACGCAGAAATGACGGGAGTCGCGTCACTCCATCGGGAGAGTGAGCGCAGCAAAAACAAAACAAGAGGGAAAGAAATATGTGCTCCGCCCCACAGGCCCTCGCCGCACGCCCACACGTCACGGCTCCCTCAGCGCGCCGTTCGTCGCGGCCCCTCCTCATGCGTGCAGCAGGCGAGGCGCACAGGGCCGTCGTCATGAGCGTGTCGGTGGGTGTGCGAGTGGAGCAGTTGGGCGGGAAACACACAGCACCCCTTGAAGGAAGAGTGCAGCAACAAACAATTAAAAGAGGGAAGAGCAGAAAAGAAACGCCCATTGTGATTGCCTCAAAAGAAGCAAAAAAGAGAGAATGGGGGCGTAAAAAAAAATGAAAACATTTAAACACAAAAAAATGATTCTGCAGGACTTTCATGTGCCATGCAGCACAAGAAGATCGGGGGCGTATACATATTCCCTGCACAAACAAAAAAGAAAACCAAAAAAGGTTGTACCCTCCCACAAGCCCACACAACATCCCTTATATTCCATGCGGCATCCGGCCTGCTCCTCCACTCCTCGTTTTGTGCAGTCCGCCGGACGCGCAGAAGTGACGCCGGCACCGCGAGTGGGCAACAAAAGGGAAAAAAAAGTCGGAAACACGTCACTCACAACGGATTGTAGCAAACAACCATTAAAAAAAAAAGAAACTGAGTATTCGAAAAAACACCAAAAAAAACTGAGAAAGTAGAAAAATATTTTTTAAAAGAAAAAAACATTAAAGAAAAACATCAAAAACCGCATGAAGAGCGGCACGTATTCTCCGTCTGGAGTCGCAATGCCACACTCGTTGCCTCACAATACTGCCACAGCTCCACACAGTCCCAGAAGAAGAAGCATCGACACCCGAGACACGCACACACGCGCAGTGCTGTCGACATTCCAATCATGCAGCATCAATTTCGCGTCTTTGAGCAGGGCGAGGCGGTCGTCTTGGCTCGCGCCGCTCCCG
>NW_919139.1:0-7343 GCF_000209065.1 Trypanosoma cruzi
CGCTCAACCATACAAATTGTCGCCATGGCAGATGGTGGCGCCCAACGCTCCGGTAAAACACGCCCAGCGCTCATGCACATAACGAAATACATGGTCAAACACACCGCACAGAGTCAACAAGTTCATACTGAGAAAGCGCGGCGCTTCATAGCGGTTGTGGCCCACTGTGTGCATAAACTGCGAGACGGCCTCCACACAACAAACGCACACACCGCCAGCAATCATCCACCAATAGACAACAACAAGAAGCGACACACCGCCACCGTCTCCAGTTCAATCCCACGACCAACGGGATACGGCCACAGCCCGCTGCCGACACACAACGCACACCGAGCGAGCAATCCCCCAAAGAGCCACACGCGCGGAAGCGGGCCCTCATCCATCCATGACGCGGCGCCTCAGTCCACGCGGTCACACGGAGTGCACTGTTTCCTCAATAAAACTTATTTGTCGTCCATCCCTTTAAGATGCTTCTGTTAGTGATGGGCCTTCGAACACAATAGAAGAAAATGGACAATGCGGTAACGCCGTGACACCGCCAGCCACAATGATTCTCTCATACCGGGCAATTCTCCAATTATGCCTCGTATGCACACACAATCAACAAACCATATAAAGATCACCCAATGTTTTTCACCAGAATCCAAACAACCCTTTTCCCTCCCTAATTTCTTCCGTCACTGTTGTGTTCGATAGCGTTGGAAATTTTGGGCATTTGTGTGCGGTGCTGCCGCATGGTGCTGGTGCACCCGCACCGCATGCTCAGACACAAGTATCCAAAAATACATAATTCCCGCAATATTTTTTCACCAAAAGTCAAAACTACCCCTTTCCATCCCTAATTGTTTTCCTATTATCATTATTTTTTGCACACTTCGGAGAGCTTCGTCTCTTCAAAAGTCTCTGGATTATATTGACACTTGGTACTGGCGCACCTTTTCGTTCCAGAACGCCGCAATCTCACGACCCTCCTCGGTCAAATTATTGGAATTGTCGACATCACATCTCTGCCAGTCGTTCATCGGCGTGCTGTCTGCGTGCTGCACGTAAATCATCTCCCACGACATTTCTCGGGATAACTCCTCCCAGCCATTAAAATATGCCGCCAGGCACTCAGTGAACTGCCTCACAGTGCTGGCGGCGGTGTGATGCTCACCCGCCGTAGTCATCCGCAGCCCGACCAGCGTCATTGGATTGGACTTCACGAAGAAAAAGCCGTCCACCAGCGGAAAATTCTCGACCTCCGGTATGTACAGCAGCCGGTGGCTTATACAAGTCTTCTTGTCAATGCGTTCCACCGACGGCAAAAAATAGTGGCGGGTGGGGCCCTCCTGTGAGTACACTTCCGGCGCACAGCGGTGTGACTGACGTCGTGCTGGGGGCTTCAGCTCCTTCAGTTTACGTCTTATTGCAGCCATGAAGGCCACATTCAAAAATGCAAACATGACACACCTCCCAAAAAATTGCGTGCATGAGATGATCACCAATCCTCGATTCAAATAAGTTAAACTCAGCCTGCGTCATTAACGTTTTCAACTTGCACAATGTTTTACTTGCGAGGTGGTCAGTTATCGGTACATTGAAAGGCGACTCGCCATTGCGCTCTCCTCGTACTCGGACAATCCTCGCAAGATATTCAAGCGCCTTATTACCCTCCCACATTTTGGAAGTTCCAAAAGCAAAGTAACTCCGAATTTCCCGAGAGGTCGTCCAATCCACAAAGCTGTGGCAATCTCCAATCCAATGGTTATAACTTCCCTCATCAAAGATGTAGCGAAGAATAGGTCCCAGTTTGTCCATGCGACCCTTCACCTCTCGCCAGTATTCCGCTTGCTGCTGCACGGGTTGATTGCGCTTCATCCAAACGCACATTGCCTTCACGTCACTCTCATCAGGGCAATTCATTATGATTCGTACGGCTCTCTTTTCACTCGCCCAGTGTATGTAACTTGTTGTCTCTGGCGTTGCCACCACAAGCATGCCCCAGCCTCCGGGAGGCAAACAAGGAGACGGAATATCAAACCTGCCTATCACGTCGTAGATAATATACCCCTTCATCCCGCGCCGAGACAGTTCCTTCACAGCTTTGATACTGGACTTATCCGCGTATCTTTTCACCGTCTTGATGGTCTTGTTAAACACGTATGCCTTACCTGCACAAAAAAAGAACACAACCACAGGGAGCAGCTCCGCATCGTAGTGCAGCAGCTGGTAGAGGAGGTACGAGCCGGCAGCCATCGATTTCCCGATCCCGGGCGTCCCAGTCAACAAACGCGGATGAGGCGTAAAGTGGTCCTCAGGACGACTGCTGAACCACTCGGTGAGATCGCCCTTGACGATCTGCCACACTCGCTCCACCTCACAGTTCACATAGCAGTCGGTACTTGCTTCCCTGCCCAAGAAATGCCATGCCTTCGTCCGAGGTAAGCACCATCAGCCTGAGGCGTGGTGCACCGGATTGCTCCGCACCGTCATCCCTTTCAAGGGTTCGGCCAACCGCCTTGTACGTCCATGACTGCGGTGGTTCTCCCTCACATCCATTCCCGTCCCCTCGCCGTCAGGAACTTCCATGACATGATGCCACCTCGCATCGTACGCAGACTCGTGGCCTTTCCGCAGCGCGCATTCTTCCACCCGACTGTCAAGAGCCCACATTAATAGCCGCACCTCCTCCACTCTTCCGCGAGTCGCAGAGGGTTGATCTGTGTCACCCTCAGACTCCGGCTTCGCTCTCCTCCGAATATCTCCCTGCGGCACAGCAGACGCTTGATTTCCAGGCATTGCTTCCTTCTGTTCTTTTTAGTTGGATTAAGTTAAAGCTGAACAATAACCACCAAACAGGAGGAGAATAAGAGAGAGATGGGGTAAATAGGCACAGACATGACGGGCAGCCACAACAAGAGAGTCATCCACACAGTGTGCGACGCACACCACATGCACGAGGGCCACCACAACGACGGCAAGTGGGTGCCAACCACCCAGCACAGTGTTGGTGAGAGCAAACAACAACGTGGTGCACACGGAGGGTTCGTCCACGCATCCCGCTCGCCACGGTCCGCACCCCTGTGGCACCGCCGACACCGCACACACTCTGCAAGAGGACGTGGTCATATCGCCACTGACACACGAAAACACACAAAAAAGTGGGAGGAGTATTCGGTGCAGCAGCGGCCACAGGCAAGGACTCCAAATCATACACGCCACAACAGCGGCGCATCGTGGTAAGCTCTCACAGGGAAAATATATGTATATATATATATATTTTTTAACGAAAATTTTTGCAATTTGCACAGTACAAAAGAACCATGACGCTGCCTTCAATATTGCATTCGTCGTTCATATTCCCAATGCGTGGCCCTGCAGATATCACCCCTCCACGGTGAAAACAACTGCCTCGTTGTGGTGTCATCGCGCAGCAACCCGCCTGAATAAAAACAAAAGAAAACTCAGGCGTCCTTCCACCTGCAGGGAGAAAGGTCTCCACCGCAGTGTCCTCCATGACGCAAACACCCCACATCCAGTGCCCGGTGTCGTGTGCAGACTCCGCGAGGAGGTTGTGGGCACGCCACTGTGCCACACGGTGTGACCCCCTCGAAACGCGAAAGCAGATGTGTCCCCTTCCGGTCGCACTCGTGTCAGTGGCGGCTTCCGCTGCCTCGCTGCGTGCTGGTGGCGTCGACTACGATGTTGCAGTGTGATATTGGATGCCCGACAGAAGCAGTGCTGGGCTGGGTGGGCAGTGCCCTCCGCGGCGAGACACACAGCGCGACTCCTGACCGCTGCACTCACGCACTTCCCTCCACTCCTCTCCCTCCATCCGGCAATCGCACAGCCGCCGGCACATTGTCCCCGAAACAACACACACGTAAAAGCGTCGTGGCATATCTCTCGAGAGAACAGAGTGACAGCCACACGCTGCGGCCATCGTGCCTACAGGTGAGCCCTCGGACAACTTTGTTTTAAGACCCCGCGCCCCGCAGGGATCACCCACAGCAACGCACAAAAGTGCAATCAAAAACATTCGCCCACCGTCACCGCCATCGCACATCTACAGAAGAGACACAAACACGCAAAAGGGCCAACTCCCGCGCGAACGCACAATCACGTGCACCAACGGCCGAAAAGAAGCGTCTCTCACCTCGTGCAGCATCGATGTGCCGGGCGGTACTGCATATCAAAGCAATCATGCTGCATGCGGTGCGCTGCACGCAAAATGAAGGAAACGCAGTGGACCCCCTCCCGGTGTCTCTCTCTTCTTCATGTCCACAGAAGAAAGCAGCAGAAGAAAACCAGCAGAGAAATGATTGGCGATCGTCCATGGACAGCGCAATATTTTGTGCATCGTGTGCGTGTGCCTGCATGTACGCAAAAAAAGAGGCAACAAATGAAGGAAAAACATGTGAATAGACACGGAAACACACAGCAGAGGTGCAGGGGAAATGGAGGAAGAAGAGGACTGCTGAAACTCGTGACTGCACCTCAGCCCCAGCAGCGGCAAACCACAATATATCTGCTAAATTAAAAAAGCATTGATATTTGTTTCCCATTAAGTATTCTTGCAGAAAATAAAAAAGAAGAGAAGTTTTTTTCAGCCGCTCAAATCCCCGTGTCCACATGTCATTCATATTCCACTGGGACTCCCAGTGTGCCTCCGTGATTACCATTATTTTTTTTTTTTCATTTTCACTTTTCACCGGCGTAGCAGACAGTACCGAGAGTGTCGGCAGTCGATGGACAGAAACAAAAAAAAGATACCGCTCCGCTCAAGAGGTTTTTCCAAATATATAAAAAAGCACAAGAAAGGGACAGGAAAGAGCTGCAGCACCCCAAAATAAATAAATAAATGGAGAAAACGTTCGCCGGGCTTCTGAACAGATCCTAAACTCAGTAAAATGGGACGAAAAAGAAGGAATCAATGGGGAGGCAGCAGCTTCACCACACCCTCGATGTTTATTCCATATAAATATTATATTTGGACAGCCACTAATCGTGACACGCTGCACTCTATTCGGACAGGAGATATTTGGTACTTGCGACGTGGCAGCATTTAAAGTCCTCCAGCCACAAGACCCCGCCGCGAAGTGGGAATAAAAACGGGGCGGGTGGGACGGCAAAAAAAAAAATTAAATAAGGAAGACATTCTTCCTATCGCTGTCAGCTCCTTCGATTCTTCCGTCGCAATCATCGAAAGATTCATATAAAATAAGAAATAAATCGTCCAGTAATATCTTCTTCTCATCAGGATGTATTAAGTTGGGCGGCCAGCCCTCTCGTTAGCACTCTTCTCACACGCTCACAGAAAAATGGCCGTCGTTTCCAAAGGTAAACAAGAATAAAATAAAAATAAGGAATAAAATGAAAAAATGTGCACAAGAAACGTCAATTATTTAAAGGGGTGCGTGGGGAGGCGCAAATGCCCCCGCTGGAGGCAGGAACTCCTCGCTGCGATTTCTCAGTAAATGGCCGCAAAGCCGCACAGCCCCAGCAGCAGCAGCAGCGGAAAAAACTGCGACACGCCCCCATGCGTGGAGCCGGCACCACTTCATTTTTTATCGTCGCTTTTCATAAACAGTTTCAGTTGATCGGCAGTCAGTGGGCGGTTGTGCAGAAAGAGTTTTGTCACCGTCACGTCGATGGCTCCCCTCTTTTCTCCCCCAATGTAGAAGCGTGCGAGTTCAGCCCCCCGCTTCTCAGGTGTTGGTATCGTCTCTGAGCTCCCCACAAGCACACCATCCACTTACACGGAGCCCTTTTGGCTGTCCTGCAGCATGAGCGCCACCTGGTGCTCTTTCCCCTGCTTCCAACCGCTCTTCGATGGCGTTGTCTCCCCGTTAAATATTGTCAGCCAATTATTAAACTCGGAATACGACAGTCCAATGAACTTCGTGCCCTGACGGTCCCCCAGAGCCACACCAATCAGCGAATCACTCCAACGCGGAGCCTCGTGGACGATCGCCGTCGCCAAAAGAGTGAAGTTGTAATTCGCGAAGCCGTACAGATTATGACCCTCCGGGTCCTTCACGGGCCATGTTGCCCCGGACCCAGGCCCTTTAAATTTGAACCCATTTTCAACCTTCGTTGCCTTCGTCACGGTTGCATTCACGCAACGGTACTCGTCGAGCCACGTGTCACCACTGGCTGCGCTGGATAAAAATCCAACCAGACCAGCCGTGGGTGTGGACGACTCGGAAAAGGTGGCGTCCAGCTGTGCCCAATTACTGTGGAAAGATTCAATTGTGCTCAGCTCCTCCGTCAGGCGGGCAAGTGAAATGGCACTGCCTTTTTCATTGGCCCCATCCTGTAAAAGGTGCAAATTGTAATCTGAGTACAGTATGGTGCTGGAAAACTTCAGACTCACAGCATTCTCCACAAAAAGCGGTCCAACATAAAACGTGCGGTTGTTGTCCGTGACCCAAAGGTAGAGCGCATTGGCGTTTCCCTCCCCCGAGGAGTACCCTCTCTGAATTTACAGCATTACCTTCCATCCCTCAATGGTCGCGGTGACGAAAGATCCCACATGCAAACTTTCGTCCCAATGGAATCCTGATCGTGACATGACCCACACGCCCGAGAGTGTTCTGACAGCCTTCGTCCACGTTTTCCCCATGTCACGCGACTCGAACACACTCTGGGCATCCATACACTGAACAATCATGAGAATTTGTCCCGTCTCCCATTCGGGGATGCGGGGGCCAAGGCATTCTACAGGAGAAATGCTCTCTGGGAACACCCAGTTGTTGCCTTTGTCCGTCGAATAAGTGATCATGAAGAAAGGTTGATTTTTCCAACTTGCCACCAGGGGAAACACAAGCGCGTCATTCTGCAACAAAATGCCTGAGCCACCAGCAGTCAAAAGTTCCCTCAGGTGATCTTGAGTGTGTGTGGGGGATATGCTGTGAAAGCAACTTGGGTTCAGCCCAGTTGATCAGTGTACTCTGCACGCCGTCCGTGGAATGCGTGGCCTTACCCACAACCAGTTGAATATCCCAGCCATCTTTCTCCCACATATCATCGCCACTGTCATATCCTACAGTATCGCTTCCCAAGTAGAAACACCTTACTGCCCCTTGCAACTGCTGTGGGCCCGTACAAATAACACAAACGATCATCGCCATTCCTACTGCCAAGCACGGTGCGTGCCCTCCACTCCCCCTTGGTGATCTCAGAGACAATGGACGGCCGCTTCTCCGCAGCCTTGATGTACCCGGCCACAATGTCGGAAGACCGAATCCCAAACAGGTCATGTTCATGGACGTTATAATCGAACAAGCCTTCAGCAATGGCAAGCATCACCCCACCAACACGGACGAGAGAGGGTAAAACAAATGATTTCTTCACTTCAC
>NW_919147.1:0-7370 GCF_000209065.1 Trypanosoma cruzi
TCGCCCTCACCTCATCCCACGAAGCACACACATAATGTGCCCATTGTATATATTGCATGCACACCCATGCAGGCCCGTTGGTGCTCTCTTTTGCAAGAAACACACCGCTGCCGTCCTGCCTGGCTGCATGGGCCGGAGCACCGTAACTGTTTCTTTTTTTTTATTACTTTGAGTGGGCAACCTCTCACTCTCTCTCCCCCTGTGTGTGTGTTTTGCTTTACGGGAGCAATGAGAGTGTGTGCGCTGGTCGTCCCATGCTTCGGCTTTTTGTTTTGTTTTTCATTGTTTTGTGGTTGAGAGCACCCATTCCGCGGGCTGCGTGTGTGTGTTTGTGTGTGATGATATGAGTAATTTGCGTGTGTGCTATCTGCCTCTCTCTGCCGTTGCTTTCTTCTGACTCTCTTGTGGCGCACAGCTGCTCTGCAATTATGGGCGCTGACAAACGCACAAGCACATGCACACACACACTCTGTGTCGGACACGCTGTGGAGGGATTTGTTTGCTGAGGACGCACGGACGCACAGGGTCCTGTCTTCGGCTGCCCTTGCAAGGAGGGAGGACGGGAGACCGCGATGTGTCTTGTCGACGTGTTGCGGGCGTGAATTTGGCGGCATGCAGGCAGGTGGGTGGTGTGGGTGTTGAGGGTGCCTGGGACGAGTGCGGATTGCTTCCCTTCCGGCAGCTGCACGTGCCGAAGCTTCTCTCATGCTGTGGATCCGTCGACGGGGGATCCTCCGGCTGTGCGGGGTGGTGTGTGCCGGTGGCGGAGCGGGAGCGCTGGAGGAGACAGCAACAAAAGGACTGGCGGCAGCGCATGGGCGCAGCGAAGGGCGGCTGTGCCCTTTTGCATCACGTTGGTTTATTTGTGTTTGGGTGTTGTTTGGTGTGTGCCGACGCGTGACAAACGCCTCAACCGCTGTGGCTTCTGCTGGTGGTGGTGGTAACAGTTGCTGTGTTCCCGGTGCACTGTTTTTTTTCCTTGTCCTTTGTGTCTGTGTGCGTGGGTTGTTGTTGTTGTTGTTGGAAGTGACTGCGGCGGGGATGATGGCGCCACTCACTGTGGATGCTGGCAGTGCTTACTGTTTCACCCTTTTATTGGCAGTTTTTTCCTTTACTTCTTACCCACTGACACAGTAGGAAGCTACTACCAAACGCGAATCGCCACTGTGAAATTCGAGGGCTCTGGAAGAACCAACAGCACACACATCGCCCACAAACACACATATTTATGTGCTCTCACTTGTTGCTGCTGTGAAGGCACCCCGCACACACAACCGTCGCCGCGTGACCGGATCCAGCGGAAGGAGGAGGGAAGGAAGAGAGAGTGAGCTGCAGAGGCCCAACATGTCCCGGCATTTCTTCCATTTTGTGCTGCTTCTACTTGTCTTCATGGTTTTCGGCGGCAGTGGAACTGTGACTGCAGATGAGGTGGAGGAGTTAGCTGAACCAAAGTTTGACTGGAAGGCCATCGCTGAGGGTGCTGGTGTAACTGTGGACTCGTTGGGCGTTCCCAGCCTTCTAAAAGTGGGGAGTGACGTGTTTGCCGTTGCCGAGGCGCAGTGCAAAGAGACAAAGAAAGGTAAAGATAACTTTTTTTTGGCGTTGCATCCCAACTTTTTTGACAGAAGCTACTGCTGACGGGCCTGTGGAAGTGCTGAATGAAGTGAAAGACACGGGTTTTGGAGAAAGCCCCTTCCACAGAGTTGAAGAAAGTGGATGTGAGACGACCAACAACAGTTGTGGAGGGAAATGATATTTACTTGCTTGCTAAAAAGCACAGCCGGAAAGCTGCCACTGGTGTTCAGGAGAGAGACGCAGTTGACTGTGAATTTTTGCTGGTGTAAGGGGAAGTTGGTGGTGAAGAAAGTGGCAGTGGCAAAGAAATCAAGTGGAGCAATACCAAAATTCTTTTGCATACACCTTTCTGCGAGCAACACAAATTTTTAACAGGACTGATTGGCGGCAGTGGATCAGGTGTTAAGGTAAATGGCGGTACGCTTGTGTTCCCAGTTGAAGGTACAAAGAAGAAGGAGAATAATGGCACTGAAGAGGATGAAAAACCGTTTTGCTGATTATATATACTTGAGTACTGTGAGTTGGACGTTGTCTAAGTGGATGTCCGATGATGGCTGCAGTGATCTCTCCGTCGTGTGGTGGGAGGACGACAAACTCATAATGATGACTGCGTGTGATGATGGCCGCCGCAGGGTGTACGAGTCCGGTGACAAGGGGGATTTGTGGACGGAGGCACTTAGGACACTCTTGCGCGTGTGGGGCAACAAACAGAATAAAAACGTGAAACTCGTTAAAAGTGGGTTAATCGCAGCAACGATTGACGGCATTTTTAGTGATAAGAAAACTGTGATGCTTGTCACTCTGCCGGTGTGTTCTAAGTAAAATGTGGAAGAGGGTGAACTCCATCTTTGGCTGACGGACAATGCGCACATTGTTGTTATTGGGCCGGTATTAGGTGATAACGCTGCTGCCGTCAGTTCACTGTTGTACAAAAGTGGTAAAGATGGTGGTAATAAGAAGGAGGAGTTGATTGCACTGTAAGAGAAAAAAAAGGACAATGGGAAACCATCACCCGGTATGGTCTCTGTGCATCTGACTGCGCAGCTGGAGCGGGTGAAGAAGATACTGGCGACCTGGAAGAAAGTAGACAAACGTGTCTCTCAGCTGTGCCCGTCTAAAAGTGATGCGGAGCGTGCCTCAACTAGCAGTAACTGCAGCGCTGTAAAGGTCACGGATGGGCTGGTTGGCTTTTTGTCTGGCAACTTCTCTGATGGCACATGGAGGGACGAGTACCTCGGGGTGAACGCCACAGTAAGTAATAAAGAAGGGGCGGAGCAGGTGGATAGTGGCGTGAAGTTTAAAAGGCGTGGTGCAGTGGTGGAGTGGCCTGTTGGAACGCAGGGGGAGAATCAGCTGTATCACTTCGCAAACTACAACTTCACTCTTTTGGCGACGGTGTCCACCGACAATATGCTGGAGGAATATACCCCCATTTCTTTGATGGGTGTAAAGACAAATGAATGATAATGGGAAGACTGTACTCCTGGGACTGTCGTACAACAACAAAGAAAAGAAATGGATGCTACTGTGTGGTGAAGAAAAGTCTAATGAGCTCAGCAGCCCTTGGGAGCCAGGGAAAACACACCAATTGGCCATTGTGCTGCAGAACGGCAACCAGAGCACCGCGTACTTCGATGGTGAGCGCGTGGGGGACAAAACGTGTTTACTGGAAAATACGGAATTGAAGGAAATCTCGCACTTCTACATTGGAGTATTTGGAGGCAATGCGGAAAGCCAAGAAGAGTTTTCCGTGACTGTGACAAACGTCCTGCTGTAAAACCATCCGTTGAATGAAGCGGAGGTTGGCGCCCTCAACCCAAATAAAGTCTCCATTCCACCTTTGGTGGGCGGAAGTGCGCAAGGAACATTGCTGAAATCTCTTTCTGGCGGGCAACCGCCGTTGGGGAGTGAATCGTTGAATAAAAATGAGGGTGTGGACAGTGGCGATGCATCCACGTCAGCAGTTTCCACCACCGCTCCGTTGGCGGGCGAGGGTTTGGTAAGGCAGTTGGCGTTGCAAGCATCTCTCGATGGGACTCAAAATGGGGATGTTGTTTCTTTGCCTAATGGTGTCCCAGCAGCAGGGGCAGGAGCCTTAAACACAGTGCCGGGAGGCAGACCACTCCAAACTTCTGCGGGCACTCCTGCCACAGCAGATGCAAACGCTCCTACCGCTAAAACCGTGGGGCAAGTTGACCCCGCAGTGACAACTGGGGTGAGCGTGAGCTCCGGTGAGAGTGGGGAGACGGTGGGAGGAGGGGATGGGCAGGGAGAAGTCCATTCACGGGTCAGGGAAGTAAATTCTACGGCACCCAGCAGCAGCCTTGAAAATTTGTCTCAGAGGAATAACAGCGATGCTGGCACCGTGCGTGAGAGCGGACTGCTGCCGCTGCTTCTTCTGCTGGGACTCTGGGGGCTTGCGGCTCTGTGAGGAATGACTGGCTGCCGCGTGGGACACTCGCGACCCTCTCCGCACAGAATTACTTCTCCCGGAAACTATTTTTTCACCTCCGATAACTTTTTTCTTTTCTTTTATGTGTTTGTGATTTCTATTTTTATTTTTTGCTTTTCAGTACTCTTTTTTATTTTTCACTTTTTTTTAAATTTTTCTGTTTTGTTTTTTTCTCTCACTCCCCCATAACTTTTCTTTTGCTTTTGGGGGCAATCACTATGGACGTTTTTTTTACTCTTCCCTCTTTTAATTGTTTCTTGCTGCACTCTTCCTGTGAGGGGTACCGTGTGTTCCCCGCCCAACTGCTCCACTCGCACACCCACCGACACGCTCATGACGACGGCCCTGTGCGCCCCGCCTGCTGCACGCATGAGGAGGGGCCGCGACGAACGGCGCGCTGAGGGAGCCGTGACGTGTGGGCGTGCGACGAGGGCCTGTGGGGCGGAGCACACATTTCTTTCCCTCTTGTTTTGTTTTCTTTGCGGCCAGGGCGGGCAGACACCCGCAGCGCTACATACACAGCCGCACCCTGCCGCCATGTTTTTTTATTTTTATTTTTATTTTTGTTTTTTTGGATGGTGTGTGCTGCCACCATGCGTGATTGGAGAGGTTTGGGGCTGTACCGCATGCATCACTGCCATACAGCTGTGGCTCTTGCTGAGCTGATGTTGTGCCTCCCTGTGCTTTTTTTTTTTGCTTCTTCAGCGCACACGCACACAAACATAACTAGTTTCACGGTGCTCTGAAAGAATTTATTGGCGAAGGTGGGACGTTTTTTTGCATTTTGCTTGGGGCCGGATGACGCGGCTGCACGATGCCTGCCGTGCGTGATGGTGCTGCCTGCTTTTGGAGTCATTTTTATCACCCCTTTGTTTTTGCTCGGCTGGTTGCGGGCGTCGCTTGGTGCATGCGCTGCTTGGTGTGTACTGGCGCGTGACGGAAGGTGCCACGATCGCCTCCCCTGGAAATGACAGTCGATGTGCTTTCGGCACATATCCACACATTCTTCCTTGTCTCTATGTGGGTGTGATTGCAGTTTGCCAGTGCTGCGAGCGTGATGGGGACCACGACGGCGTCACCCCTCGAGAATGTCCCACGATCTGTCGGTTTTGGAGGGGCTAGCCGGTTTGCCTACAGCTTGAATAACAAAACCGAACAGTCGTTTCATTGCGTTTACTCTGACGGCATCACCCGCTGCGGTGGTGTCCTCAAGAGCCGCAACCCCAATGAGGATGACCTCGTAGTTATCTAGCAGCTCAAAACTTTCGGCCCCTTGCTCTTCAGAATTGCTCTTGCTGCTCGACTGGCGCAGCACCAGCCCAGCATGGTTCTTATGCAGGGGTGCAGACACTAGTGTGCCCCAGCGAAAAGGCTCATTGGCTGCAGTTTTTTCCACCATACGTGCAGTAAGCGTGCCGGTAAAGTGGCCTTTGTGGTGCGCCACACCTTGCCGTGCGGCCACCTGTTGCTGCTGGAACCAACTGCCTGGAAACCACCGCCTTCCGCGTGCGCCCACCGGCCAGCCCCAGCATGTGCGTGGTGAACCTCTGCAGCCTTCCCTGGAAATTGCCCACGCTGCTCACTTTGCAAGCGCCATTTGTCGCCTTTATCCTGCAGCTCCTATCGTGGGCGACCCGAATTCACATCATGAGCTGCGGGACAGTCGCTCACCGTCAACGATGGCAGGAGAGGAATTTGCCTCCACCCCAAGCGGCATGGACTCTGAGCTGTCCGACGACCCGGCACAGGCAGCGCAAATCGGCGGCCGCCACGTCTTGTTTCCCAACGTGACTGCACAACGCGCACTGCGTGTCTCCCACTGGACATCCACCAGTTTACGTGGACTCGGACCACCATCTGCCATCACACACTGAAGGGACGGAGGACGGCATCCCGCGACAGGCAGGCATGCTTCCACGACGGAAAACATGCCGTCGTTGTCATGTGTGAAGCCAGCTGGGCAGCAATCACTTTGCGTCGGCGTTCATGTACGTTGACGACAGCATGCTTGTTGCCTTGGGTGCGGACGGCCGTGCATGTGCTGCGGCAATGCCATTTGCTGTGTCAGTTGTGGCCACATGGGCTGCCAAGCACAGCCCAAGAATCAGCGCGGATAGGAGCGGAGCCGCTCTGTTTTGCATCTTTTCACGCTGACGGTCTGACGAGGATACGACCAACCAATTTCTGTACGGTAAAAACCCACGCGTCAAGTCCCACCCGGTGCGTCTGCTTGGCAATGCGATTGATAGACTTCTCAATTTTGGTTTGCACGTCACAGCCGCTGCAGAGCAGTTCGTGCCCCTTTGCTGTCGGCCGTGGCTGGGTGCAGGAGCTGGGGCGTCCCAGCAACACCATGCGGTTCTTTCTTGTTGGGTGCGTCCACAATGCGTTGCACCACGGTGTCTAGGCAACTGCTCCGTGTCCGGCCCCCACTCACCTCCACAGCCTGGAAGTGCGGCACCACGACAGCTGCACGGCATCTCTTGGCCCATGCGCATCAACAAAGGATACCTCTGTCCACCTGGCAGCCAGTCCGGCACCGCTGCGGAGGATTGTTGGGTTTCGCGCACCCACACAGCACAAACGCCTCACATTTCTTTGGTATATTGAGGAAGGAAGTGGTGCAATCTTCTCAAAAGACATGCCTTAGTCGATACATGGAAATGCAGTGACGAGTATTCTGCTGCCGAGAGATGCCGTACTTGACGGAATGCAACGCGTCCGCAGCCACATGGGGATCCTACCGCACCCCACCCGCACCTCTCATTCTGAGAACCGGATTTTCATCTGCGACACTGTGAGCTGCGACGGGGTGGGAGTCTTCTAGCCACAGCACGCCAAGGACGCCCTGAACGGTGTCAGACGATCGGCCGTTGAAGCGGCCTGCATCTCTCTGGGACCGTATGACGCAGGCCGCTGGACGGACGGCTCGTCGTCTCTTACTCAGCATGCATGTGGATCCGCTGCAATGCCACTCGACTCCCCGGACAGCGGAGCTCCCTGTGGGGCCTCATCGCACAGCTGCTGGCAGCCTTGCATGCTCCTGCCAAGCGGAGCGTCCTGCCACTGAGCATTGTCTCAGACAATTCCCAGTTCCCCGCCTGGCAGCAGCATCCCAATCGCCCACACGAGTTCCTGCCGCCACAGACTCCCTCTCGGCAATGAAATCACTCCGCCTTGGCCCGCTGGAGGTGCACGACGACGTCACCGAAGAGATTTGTACCGTGCCGCTTTCACAGGTGGATCGAGGTCGTACAGCTGGCCTCACATTTTCCCCATGGCACCGCGGATTCCCACGCAACGAGACAGCGGACGCGGACACCGTCATGGCACGATCCCTCCC
>NW_919150.1:0-7385 GCF_000209065.1 Trypanosoma cruzi
GGATGCAACGTTGGGTGATGAGGTGCCCATGATGATCCCACCTGGATACGAAAGCTTTGAGGTCCCCACGGTGATAAAGAACCAAGGAAGCACCGTGTACGATGACGGAGATGTGGCTTAATTATTATTTTTTCATTAATTATTATCTACGCCTCTTTGCCGCCTTGCATGTGTATTCACGTGTCTCTTGCAGTTCCTGCCTGTTTGCCCGCGATTTTTAAATTAAAAAAGAAGAGATGTGGGTAATGCAGTTTCTGTGGGAGAAAGGAAGCATCATGCGGAAAGAGCGGATCAAAAGACATGATTTGGCTTCACCATTCTTTATTTTTGTTTGTTTGTTTCTCCCTCTCAGTTTAAGGCTGCGCGCGTGTAGGCGGTGTGCCCGTTTTTCCCACCAGCATCTTTTCTTTTCCCTATTCACACTGGCGGCAACACGGCCGTGGGAACAAAAGGAAGGAAAATGAAGGGGGAGAAAAGTGTCGTTGTGAAATTGAATATTAATTTGCTAAAACTGTGCCATTACAATGGGGGAAATTTATTATTTTCTTTTTTTTTTACAATTTCTTTTACTCTGAAAAATGTGGGAAGAATGTGCGTCACGATGAGGCTGAGCAGATGGTAAAGTGCATTAATTAACTGCGCTTTTTTTTAACGATTGTTGGATTATTAATTTGTTAGAGGGTGTGCTGAATTTGTTGTGGTTTTTTTCTTTTTTTTTTCTTTTTTGTTGCGTGTGTGTGTTTTATTTTATTTTTTCTCATTCACCGTTCTCGCTTCTGCCGCTCTTAACGCGGAGGTGTCTGACGGATGTGAAGCCCCCCAAATACTGCCCGCCTCGTCAGTTCAGAAAGATTCCGGTTATTACAACATGTGAATTATTTATTATTTTTTTTTTGGTTTGGTTTTTGACTTGTGTATGGGTGTTGGATCCGTCCTCTCTGAAGTGTGGGGGGATGCCGGGCGGCGCAGTAAGCCAAACTGTCACCTTCCATCGGTTTTTTTGTGATATTTCTTTGAATATTTAACGCGGCCTCATCCAGGCACGGATAACCATTTTTTTTTTTTTGTTGTCAATTTTTCTGCAATGTAGTCTATGAGCGTCTTTAGGGGAAGGGGTGTTTTATAGGACGAGGTGGGGCTTCGTCTTTGCTTTTGGTGTGGGACGGTTGGCCACTCTAATATGCGCATGTATATTTGTGTGCGTGTATTGTCCTTCCTTTTTCTTTCTTTTTGTTTGGGGTTTTGAGGTGGGGCATTTTCTTTACTTCTTCTATGTGAGCTGGTTTCCCTGCTGCGTGATCCGCCTTGACGTGGAGGGGAGTTGCGGCGTGCTGTTGGACCCTCCACCTCCTCCAAAGAAAACATACATATATATATATGCGTATAGAATACAGGCGCGTATTCTGTGCGGTGGAACTGTCTGTGGATGCATGCAGGCGACAAGGGAGGCTGCGTCTCTACCGTGCCCTTCTTAAAAGGGGAAACCGCTTTCCATGACGCTCCTGGCGGGGAATAGTGGCGGAGGAAGTTCGAGGTGCCTTTCGACATCTTCGTAATGATTTGCTAACGACGAGGAAGGTGGATCACAAGCTTCTTTTGGTGTGAGAACGGGCTGCCGCTATTCAGACCTACGCCGAGAACATGTACTGGTTGCATTCCCGAGATGAGGTTTCGAGGGAAATGATGCATCATTCCCTTGAGCAGCATTGTCAGCGTATTAGGGAGATGGAGCGGTGTAATGCCGCGGGAAATGCGGCAATAGAAACGCCAGTGGTGACTGAATTCAAGTCATCGGTGTACCATGTGCATCCGGACTGCCACGGGAGGATTGGACAGACGCCGTTGACGCACAACCGTGGAATTTTGAGAGCGCGTGGACAATGTGGATCCGATGTTGGAGGTCCCCAACAGAAGTTTTGTGCCCGTCGCTACAAGGCCTTATTTCCACGGGGTTGGGAATTGCACCAGCCTCCGCGTGCGAGTGTATGTTGACCTTTTTTGCTGCGTTATTAGGCCTTGGGGTGCTGTTGTTGTCTTCTTTGCCTTTCTGCTTGCGTCTGTGTGGATTGCCTGGCGAACACGCACCGCTGTTGAAGCGGAGGGGAATGAAGGCGGTATTTGGCCTGAGAAGGGTCCTGGTGCGTCTTTTTTGTGGCGAGCGGGACGGTGGTGAGCTTCGCGACGCGGAGGTGTTCGACGCCGTTGTTGGCTTTGCAGTTGTTGCCGTTGTGCCGCTGCTGTATACATCTTTGCGAGCGTTGGCAGGGAGGCGCAGGGCATTGATTGTGCGGACGGCCCAGTCGTTCTCAGATATTTCTGCGGACGCCAAGGCCGTTGGTGTTGAGGAGTCGACCTGCTCGCCGTTCCTCTCGACTTCATGGTCAGTTTTGTCTGCATGGATTATTATCGACGCAGAGCGAGCCGCAGATGTGGAATTCGCAAAATTATTTTCCACGGAAGTGGTGTGTGCGTACGTGGATGGGGTCTTCCGGGGTCTTATGCGAACACGATGTAGGCGCCGCATGTTTCACGTGTGTGTTTTTCTTGCGCGCACCGCAGTTGGAGCGGATGCTGTTGTTCGTCTGGCGAGCAGTGAGGGTACTGGTTGCTGTGGTGTTTCTACCGCTGCTGTCGAAGTGGCGGTGGCTCTGTCGGCTCCAAGCCTGTTTTGCCTGCGTCATGGTGCGTTGCTGCGGAGGGAGCGTCGACTCCATGACGCCGCGTCTCGCTATCTAGGCCCGGGTGTTTACTTGGACAGCCGTTGGAGGTCCCCTGAATTGGCAGACCGCGTTTGGCGTGCGATGGCGCGAAATGGTTTTGCCACAATGCGGTGTTGTCGTTGTGTGACGGGTGTGCGTCGACCAAATTGCTCTGGGCCAAGGAACGGGCCCGCCGAGTATTTTTTGCTTGGTGATCTGGTAAGAAGCAGGCACCACGTGAGGTCCACAATATTCGGGGGAAATAAGTGCTGCGGATACCAAAGGGAAACTGGAGCATGAACCCTCCTGCATGATGTCTTTGCCGCGTCCTCTGGCTGGCTTTGTGATGCGCACGGGCGAAAAATCCATTGTGGTGTTTGCCGTGGCATCATCTGCCGGTGACCCGCAGTATTCGGCGTTTTGTTACACTGAGACGACGCTGACGTTATTGGGCCTACTGTTTTTTCTCTTTTCTCTCCCGTTGGGCCGTGGAACTCTCACCGCGGCAACGCCATGAACGTTGTGCAGCCATGCTTTGAGCGGTTTGCTTATATAAAACCGCCCTATTGGTGTGCACCTGTCCCCTATATATATGTATGTGCGTTTATGTGCATAAAAGGAGGGAGGCAAGGGGGGTGGGAGGGGAGGTAAAGGAAGAGAGAGGGATTCCCGACGCGCATGGATGCGCCTAACCCAACTTCTTGGGAATCCGAGGGGAGATGGGACCGGACCTGAGCGTGCAGTGCGGAGTTGGATGCGTTTGCATGTGGCCGGGGAAGAGGACGCGGGGGCGCCTAAATGAGGAGGGAGAGAATTGAAGGAATCTAAAAAGAGGTGTGGTGGCGTCGAATGGTTTGCGGGGACTCTGGTGTCTGTGTTCCCGTGCGTGTTCCACATCATGCCCTTTTTTCTTCGACTCATCTCTCAGCCGAGATGCGGCCACAGCACGGGAGTCGCTCACATGGGCCGCGCGTTTCCCGGGAACCATTTCAAGGCAGCACCTTTCTTCGACCATGAGTTTGGGGACATTGAGGGAGCTGCACGGCTTGGCGACAAGCAGAAGCTTCTTTTCTACGCTCTGCGGCGGCAGGCCGAGCATGGTCCATGCACGGGCGCGGCGCCGTCCATATGGTGGACGCGTAAGCGCATGAAGTGCGATGCATGGAACCAACTGGGCGAAATGTCTGTATATGAGGCGATGGTAAATTTTGTGAGGTTACTTGGGGGTGTTTAGGGTGAAGTCAACTGGGTGGAGAATTGCAAAGCTCTGGAGAACAACATCTTACATGCGGCGGACAAGTGGCAGCACACATGCCCCAGGAGAGGAGGAAAAGCGGTACGATGATGTGCGTGCCCGCCGGGAGCCCGCCGTGGAGACTGCAGGGCATTTGGCATCGCAGGTCGTTCGGTCGCGACGTGAGGCGCATCAACCGCGATTGTCGACGGCTGAAAAACAAACGAGGGAATGTGTTGCTGCGCGTCTGGCGCTCCCCACCCATCAAAGCACCAGCGGGCAACGCGGGCTTTCCTCAAGGCAGCGCCGACGCCGCGAGGGAGACCCGTCGCAAGGAGGAGTGGTACCCTGCCGCCGTCGCCACCGTTCTCCTGTCCGCCCACTAAATTGACGGAGGTGGCGTTGGGGAGCCCTCGGCCGCCTTCCCCATCCCCCGGGAGGCGCGGAATGGGCTGGGCGGGATGGCTCGGTCGTTCCGAGCGAGCGAGAGGGAGAGGGGAGGAGAATGAAACGCCCCTTTGCGGAGTGCATGGCCGCGATTGGGGCGTCGCTGTTCGCGTTTCCTTTGTTTCTCTTTCAATTAATTGGCGCTGCCCTGCTCCTTGTGCCCTCGTTTGGGCAAATGTGTCTTTGGCCCGGACCGAGCGTGCCCTGAATGGTGCCCATGGGCTTTTTGGATGCGCTCTTTTATGGTGTTCCCTCCCTTTCGCCCCTCTCCCACGACTATTTCCCCCTCAGCCTCATTTGCGTTTCTTTTTTTTCTCACGTCCAGTTGTGTTCGTACCGTGGCCCGATGGCGGGTGCGCTGTAACGTCACGCCAACGTCCACGTCCACAGGGAACCACGAAAATATGAAGCGCGTGGTTGGCGTCTTTGCGGAGGGTGTGGCTGCAGGACTTTCTGACCCGACGAGTGTGGGGCGCGTTGGTTGTGGGAAAGCGGTGGTTCCGTTCCCATGTTTTGCCGAAACAATTTTGCTTCATGCACCTTCTTTGCTTGGGCGGCGCAAAGCCCGCGCGATGCTGATTGGAGGCGACGGAATGCGTCCGCTGGCGGGGGTGGGGCCCCAACATCTCTCGGGGGACGGGTTTAACGCAGAAGAATGAAATTTGACGGCCGACGAGATGAAGAAGCCTGCGCTTCACGCAATAGAAAAGGCTCCGTGGGGGCCCGAATGCACCACGTGGAGATGTTTTTCTTTCCTCTCCCACTTCGCCCACACAATGGTATGAACCCTTCTCCCGTGTCCGCTAGTACAATTACTAAATAAGTGACAAGCCGCATGCATTATAAAATTTCGACGCAGAAGCCAAAGAGACGGTGATACCAGGGCGACTCGCCCACTCACGGCCTCCTCGGGATCGCCGAACCACACCGACAGCATGCAGCTCACGAAACGCGCAACATTGTTGTTGTGCACGGTGTTATTCTATTTTTACGTTTTCGTGGGGTTTCCTATTGAATGCCGCTCTTTTGGTAAAAAGAAATATGCGACCGTCTGTCGCCACCAATTTCGGTGCTAAAAGTCGGACACAATGCATGAATCCCCATTTTGTGTGTGTAGGCGATGTTCCTCCATGTCGTTCCTTCCGGATTTTCTTTTGTTCCGCTCTCTGCGTGGGTGCGCCACTCTGCTCTCCACCGAAGTGTCTGATGTATTGCCGCTGTTGCTGTTTTCCTCCTTCACTTCTTGAACACACACAAAGAAGGAAAACAAGCGCGAATCGCTACTGTGAGATTGTAAGGCTCTGAAAGGACCAACACACACACCGCCCACACACACATATTTATATGCTCTCACGTGTTGCTGCAGTCATGGCACCCCGCACACACAACCGCCGCCGCGTGACCGGATCCAGCGGAAGGAGGAGGGAAGGAAAGAAGAGTGAGCCGCAGAGGCCCAACATGTCCCGTCATGTGTTTGCTTCTGCGGTGCTGCTGCTCGTCGTCGTGATGACTTCCTGCAGCAGTGAAGCCACTTACGGCAAGGAGGGCAATTCAAGGAATGGAATCATCTTTGAAGGAGGGGATTCGTTTAGTGATCCAGAGACTGAAAATTTGTTACAGGCGTTTGACTCGTTCCGTGCACCTTCTCTTGCTTACGTGAATGGTGTCGTTGTGGCCACCGTTGAAGCGCATTACACAAACTCCACGGATAACAAATCGTGTGTCAGTCTTGCTGCAAGGTCGATGGAAAGCAGTGGAGGGGAGTGGACAAATGGAACTGCCATCGTGTTTGATCATTACGACGTGAAAATTGACCGCCTGTTGAGTCCAACAACCTTTGTGGATGAAAGAGATGGTGCAACAAATGCTCTTGTCGGGGGTTATGGCACGTCAACGACTCCATTGACGGAGGTGACTGGTGATGGTAAATATTGGGCGCCCAGGATAGCGGCTGGTAGTTTGATTCCGTATGACGATGAGGAAAAGAAGGAGTTTAAGTGGAACCAGGTTGCAAGCACGTCAGGAGTTCCACATGACCTTTGGGAGAGTGAACGCACAAACCCCAAACGCTTCAAACAATTTCTGGGTGGTGGTGGCGCAGGCATTAAGATGGAGGATGATGGTCGCTACGTGCTGCCTATTCAAGCCTTGAAGGATGATGGAAAGGTTGTTTCGTTGGTTATCCTCGCCAAAAAAACTTCTTATGGCTGGGAGTTTTCAAATGGTACGAGTGATGAGGGATGCATCCAGCCTGCGGTTCTTGAATGGAAGGAAAAAGAGCTTATAATGATGACGTCGTGTGATGACGGCAGCCGCAGGGTTTACAGGTCAAGCACCATGGGGAATTTGTGGACGGAGGAATACGACACTCTTTCACGCGTGTGGGGCAACTCACGTACACGTGTGGGGCACGGCGCGCAGGGTGGCTTCGTCAGCGCGATGATCGATGGACAGAAAGTCATCCTCGTCAGTCGGCCGGTATATTCTGAGAAGGATAAAAAAGAAACGGGCCGACTTCACTTGTGGCTGACGGACATGCAGCGAATTTATGATGTTGGGCCGATATCCGCTGTGGGTGAGAACGTCGCCGCCAGCACTCTGCTGTACGCCACGGTCGAAGCGCAGCCATTGAAAGAGGAAGAACCGAAGGAAGAGAAGAAACTGTACTGCTCGTACGAGGTCGCTGCAGAGGACGGTAAGTACAACATTGCTTTTGTGGGCTTGACGGAGAAGTTGGAGGATATGAGGAAGGTATTGGCTGCATGGAAGGAAAAGGACGCGCAAATTGCGAAGGAGTACCGCTGCGGGAATGAAAAGAATAATTGGCGCAGTGGCTGTGATGCTCGTGAACTCACCAAGGGGCTGGTTGGCCTCTTATCCAACAAGTCAACTAAGAACACATGGAGTGACGAGTACCTCTGCGTGAATGCAACCGTTCACGGGGAAGTGGAAAGTGCTCCTGATGGTGGATTGACGTTCAAAGGACCCGGAGCAGGGGCGAAGTG
>NW_919156.1:0-7413 GCF_000209065.1 Trypanosoma cruzi
CCACCAGCCGCCGTCGTCGTCACGGTAAGTGTCGGGCACGCCACGTCGCTCCACCACGGCGTGCTGCTCACCGACAGGCTCACGCTCAGTGACTCCGATGCCGTCATTGTCGCGGTCGGCAGCACCGTCGCCGTAACCGACGCTGCCGGGGTCGGCGTGGGCAGCAGCGTCACCGTTTCCGTCACCTGCGGCGTCTCCGTCGGTCCGTAGTTCGTCGGACTGTAGCGCGTCGCACTCAGGCTCGTTGTTGGCGGTGTTGGCGTCCACGTTGGTGTCAGGCTGCGCGTCGCCGTCAGCGTCGCCGTGTGGCTCAGCAGCGGTTTCTCGGGCGTGCGGTTGCACCCGTCCACGTGCGGCAGGTACACCGGCAGGCAGTCGCGCCCGTACCCGCCCTCAGCACAGCGGCAGCGGCACGACTCCGACATCGCCCTCGTCGCAGCAGCAAAGCAGCTCACGTCGGCGTCACACACGCTGCACGCCACGGGGCGAACTTTCCCGATGATGCCGGCGGACCTGTAGTTGATCGGCTGCAGCGCCTGCCCGTTGAGCGTCAGGCACCCCACGACAAACTTTCGGCCGGCGCTCCCGAGCTCAACGGTGCCGTCCATCACAGCGGGCCCACTGCCAGCGTTCTTGTGAAACGTCAGCGTGCTCTGCACAAGTTCCGCACTGCGCGGGTACGGAGGCAGCGAAAGGAGCCTGCCGCTGATGCTGTTGCCGCGCACCGACAGCCACGACCCGGACACAAACGACGCCGTCTCCCGCAGCACCAGCAGCGCGCCATCCGTCAGCGCACCGGCGTTGTCATTCACCACGACGGCGGACGCGTTGGCCATCACCCCGTTGTCGAACACCAATCCATGCGCGGCGTACACCTGGCTCCCCGACACGCGCAAAACAGCGCCCTCCGACGCCACCACGCGCGCACTCGCGTACAACGCATATTCGCCACCGAACACAGTCGCGTCCAGCGCGACACCGCCGCCGACGAGCTCCAGCACGGCGCCGTCCACCACCACCGTCCGCCCACCAGTCATCACAGTCACGAGGGACACGCCGGACACAACCAGCACGGACCGCACGAGCCGCAGACCCGACAGCACCAGCACCGGTGCGTACGGCGAGGACCGCGAGCCGGAAAGATACACAAGCGGCGTCGACCCCGCGGAAACCAGCAGGGAGTCCGTCACAGTCAGCGCGGACCCCGCGGGAAACGTGCCGGTCAGCACAATCGCGCCGTTCAGCGCCTCCACATCGCACACGGACAACTCCACCGGCCCGCTCTCGTTGCTTCCCGCCGCCCCCGCACCGCGCAACGCTCCTCCGCCCATCACGTACAGCACGGCGCCGTTACGCAGTGACACGTTCTGCACAACAATCCGCACGCCGTCTTGCGCCATCCACGGCACGTAGAGCACAGGACTCACGCCGTCCAGCACAACGTGGCGCAGCGTCACCTCGCTCGCGCCGGCAGGCACAACGAACACCGACCGCACCGTCAAGTTCTCGCGGACGAACACACTCGACGCGGTGCCCGCAGCGGGCGGCAGCGCGGGAGCTCCCACAGGCACGCACGCCTCGCCGTACCCGCCGCTGCCGCACGCGCACACGCACACACCGTCCTTCATGCTCGCCGTCGCCGTCCCGGGCGCGTAGCAGTGCGTGTCCCTGTCGCAGGCGTCGCACCCAGCAAAGTCGATGCTCCCAGCGTCGCCAAAACCAGCCGCTGCGTACTCCTCCGCCGTCGACAGGACACGTCCACCAGCGTCGTTGCATGCCACCCTCAAATGCGCCCCAGCCACAAGCGACAGGCTCACCGACAGCATCCGCGGCAGCAGCGCTCGGTTGCGCACAAAGCTCAGCGTGCTCTCAGCGGCGGTCACGGCGCCAGCCGCGTAGAGCATCTCCCTCGAGACGCCGTCGTGCACGTTGCCCTTCGCCAGCAGCATCGACCCGCCGGCCAGGCTCACCGTCGAATCAAACGCAACCGCGTAGTCCTCCGTCGACGCAAAGTCGCTCCGCACAAGCGCCACAATGGAGCCCGACACGCTCACAGTCCCACGCACGGACACCGCGTGCTTGCACAGCAGGAAGTCGCTGTCAACAAACGCCACCACAGAACCGCCGCTGGCCGCAACACCGCCCTCCACCGACACGCACAGCCCCAGCGCCGTCTGCACCGACAGCCCGTCCACGTACAGCGCACCGCGCGACGACAGCGCCACGCCGCCAACCACCAACACGCCAACAGCGTCGCGAAACACAGCCGCCACCTGTGTGCGCGCAATGGTCAGCACGCTCCCCGTCAGATTCACCTTGTGCACCACGAGGCACGCGGAGGCGTCACCAAGGTCGTAGGCGCCGCGATACGCAACGCGCTTCTCTGCAAGCAGCACCGAGTCCACCACAGTGACGCGCGAGCCCGGCGGAAATCGGTTCGCCACCAGCACACCGCCGCCGGAGCGCGACTCAAGTCCGCTGATCAACACATCGGCACGCTGGCCAGCAGGCGGGTCGGACAGCCACCCGACAACGTACAGGCTCGCTCCGCCCACAAGCGTGCAGTTCGCCAGCGTCACGTTGCGCACGCTCCCTGACATCAAGCCCACGTCCACCACGACGTCCGCCGCAAAGGTCACACCAACGTAGCACACCACCGACGTCCCGAAACCGGCGTTCACCTCCTCATCCACACGCACGTTCTGCACGCACGAGTCGGCGCCGTCGGTGCTTGTGGGCTCGGGAACAGCGACGGGCAGGCACGCATCGCCGTGGCCGCCCTCAGCGCACGTGCAGGCGCAGCCACCACTCGACGCCGTCGCCGTATACGCGGGGAAGCACGACGCCGCGAGGGTGCATGGGTCGCTGCAGCTCAGGATGGCCGCATTGTACTCGGACGGAATACTGTATTCCACCCCCTCCTTGTCGTTCACAGTGTTGCACACAGCCACAACCGTTCCGTTTGTGAGATCGCTGGACCCTAATAATATCCAAAGCACCTTCGGCGTGCCCGTGCTGGAAATGAATTTGTTGCCGGACACAGACACCGTGGAGTTCCGTAGATTCACCCGGGGGTATGCGTAGGCAAAGGCATCCGATGGGGATTCACGGCAGAGGTTGCCGCTCAACTGCAGCCAGGAGTTGTAGTAGACATAGGTGTAGTAGTTCAAAAAGAGCACAACCGAGCTTCCCTGCATGTCGTTGCCCTGAAAAACAACAGCTGACCAGGACTCCACACGTAATACCCAATAAAATAACATGAAGTAACTCACCGGCCTCGACGCAATGTTGTCTCGGATCACCACAGCGGAATTGTTCAGTACATCCAGCGAAGAGGATTGGAAAGACCCTCCAAGATATATCACCGCAGCGCCACCGCCGTCCATATGAAACATGTTGCCCACCACTGCAAACAGGGAGTGCCACGACACCCTCAGCGGAGATCCAACAACGTAAATGGCGCTTGACAATGCCCTCACGCTCTGAAACACATTGCCACTGAGCAGCACCGCGGAGTCATTGCTGACCACCAGCCCATTCATCGCAACACATGACGGCCTTTGAATACCCAATCCCGACCGAGAGATCAGCCTCGTGACCTTGAAGCGGTTCCCGCTGATGGTGATGTTCGTGTGCGGTGGAAAATCACCTTCCGGGCTAAGAAGCGCGTCATCGAACGTGTTGCCGGTGACAACAATGTTCAGCGACCCCACAGCGGCGTGTGCGTCGCCCGCCAGCAACAGCACAGCGCCGTCCCTCCACGTGCATCCATCGAACGTGATGTTCGCCACGTCGCCCGTCATCCCCCCAATCAGCACCGTCAGGCTCATGCCACCCCCGCTGAACGTCACGTTGCGGTAGCACAGCCACGACAGCCCGCTGCCCACAGTCTGCGCCACCTCGGGGTACACCATGTCGCTGATGCACTCGCCAACCGGCGGCGGTGACGGTGGTGCGGGCGGCGGTGGCGGCGGTGGCGGGCCAGCAGGCACAGGCGCCGGGACGCACACATCGCCGTGCCCTCCAGCAGCGCACCGGCACTTGCAGTCGCTGACCGCCGTCGTCAGCGGAGCAAAGCAGTCGCCGTCCTTCGTGCACTCCCCGCAAGTGGCAACCGTCGTCACGTTGGTGATGCCATTCAGCTCCAGTTCAGCCGCCGTCGTCAGCACCCGTCCCGCAACCGTCAGACATCCGGCAACGAACCCGTAGCCGGCGTCAATCCGCGACAGCGGAGACTTATACAACCCCGTTGAGCCCATCTTGCAGCCCGTCAGCGTCACCACACTGCTGCCATCGATGTTCACAGAACCGTAAAAGGAAAAGTAGTAGAACATCGCACCCACTCCCACGTCGTTGTCGCGCCAATCCAGCCAGCTTGAATTCCGGACGGTCCAAGAATCATACAAAAAGACGGCGTAGCGCACGGAGCCGCTGTTCCCTACCACGCGCAGCACGCTGTGATTCGACACGGTGAGGTCTTGGTACTGATAAAGGAAAATTGTCCCGGAGGCCATCGTATTGTTGAGCAGCGCAAAAACGGAGCGATCACTGGCAATGAGCCTATACATGTACAACATGTGCGTGTATTTATGAAAGCTGCAGTACCGCGTGTACAGCGAGCTGCCGCCCACCAGCGTCAGCGTCCCGATCGAGTACAAACCGAACCCACTGTAACCCAAAGCACGCGCCTTGACGTTGCTGACCAACAGCGAGGACGCACTCAACGCAACGTCGTCCAGCATCACGACGCTCAACATGTTCACAGAATTCGGCAACTGGACCGCGGATAACTGCACCGCGTCGACTTCAATGACTGCGATGTCGCAGTGCTGCGGGAGGGCACGCCTAAATAGAACAACGGAGGACCGCATCACCGTCTGGCTCACGCGGATCAGGACGCCGGCTGACTCGGCCGCCTCAGTGCCCCCAACAAACTGCAGCGCGGCTCCGTCACGGAATGTGCACCCAGTGAGCGTGATGTTGATGGGGAGATGCAGCGGCATACGATTGAAAAAGAACGTGAGCGCAGCACCCACGCCGCTGAATGTCACACCCACGTAGCAGTGGTGCGTCTTCCACATGTTCAGCGCAAGGCTCGTCAGCGTCTGGTTCACCACGCAGCTCGTGTCGCCGTCCACAAATCTCTCCGGCAAGGGCGGCACAACCGTGTCGGGCACCTCGAAGGGAAGACACGACGCGCCATGCCATCCGCCCTTGCAGCTGCACGAGCACGAGCTGCGGTCCACCGACTCCGTCCCGGGCATGTAGCACGCCGCATCGTCGTTGCATGTGCCGCACCCGAACACCACCACTTTCTCCGGAAACACGCCGTCGTACGACACCTCCTTCTCGCCCTGCATGTTGCACCCAACCACAAACCGCGCGGGTGACGCCACATTCGAGTTCGATGAAGTAATTCTCGCAAAGGCTTTACTCGAGTCCGCCTGACGGTTGTGTGCAAGCGACACGGTGGTGCCGCTGCCCGATAGCCTAATACTGTACCAGGAAAACGGCATACTCAATACTGAGGCTGCGCTCACGTTGTTGCCCTCCACACGCCACTGCGCACCACCCCGAAGAGTAACCGAGTCGTACAACTGCACCAGAGCAGAATTGAATACCTCCGTGCTGCCAGTGAAGGTGCAGTCCGCCACTCTCAGCAGCCCCGCAGAGCTCACAGAAACCAAAAACTGAAAATGAATGCCGATGGCTGCACTAATCGTGTTGTTCTCGACGTCAATATAGCCGCCGTTCTTCACATCAATATCGTTATAATAAACGGCCGATGCCGAACCGTAACCCCTCTTTGTTGACTTCAGCATATTTCCCTTCATAATGATCCCGCCCCCATCAACAACAACAGCAACGGAGAAATAAACTGCGGAGCTCTCCCCCTCCATGTTGTTGTCGAGCAGAAGCAGCGTCGAGTTCTTACCCAAAGTAAACCTTGGAAATTGAATGGCATGGCTCGACGCTGACAAGAGCTTACTGCCCGCCACCAGCATCTGGGAGCTCGCGCCAAAATCACCCTCAAACTCCAATGCACCAGAATCCAGCATCGAAGATGTCACGTTCACGTGCACGCGCGCACCACTCCCCTTGATCGACAGGCCCATGAGGACGCACTGCAGCAGCGTGATGTTGAGTGTCTTTCCTGGCGCGTCGAAGCTCCACAGGTCCAGCACAATCGCGGCAGTGAAGGTAACGTTGACAAAGCACAGGCCACGCAAACCGGGATCAGGATAGTCCACGGAGCTGATGCTGCCACCGTAAACACAGCGGACCTCCGTATCGTTCGCATCTGAAAGCGGGAACGGTCCAAGGCCGTCCGGAACCGCAGCTGGCAGACACGTGCCGCCGTAGCCGCCGGAAGCGCACACACACCCACAGCCGCTGATGCTGCTCGTCCTCGCTGCGAAGCACAAGGCGTCCACGGTGCAAGTGCCACAGTCCAACACCGTCACGGGCGCCACAATATTGAGTTCGCTTCTGTAATTGGTCACAGGAGAGCCTTTTGCCTCGTTGCACGTGCCGTAGATGATCGGGAGTTCGTCGTATTGTGCCGACCAAAAACTTGTCATGTATGCAGTGGTCGACGAATAGGAGCCGTAACCAAAGTCGTTGTGAAGTATCGACCACACACTCCGATCGCGGAACGCCACGCCGTCGTATTTAGCCACGTACACAACGTAGGCGGTGCGGAACGCGTTGTCGCGGTGCACCAGCCAGCTGCCGCCAGTCACGGTCAGCGTGGTTGCCATGAGCATGGCAAAGCCAAGACGGAACTCGCTGGACATAACCTGCAGCACGCTGCCGCCAGACACCACAACGTCCCCAAACACACACGCGCCTTTGTAGTACTCGGTGCTCGGAGCATTCCACGAGCTGTTCTGTATGGAGAACACGGAGCCGCTGCTGACACGCAGGCCCGACGCAATAGCATACATCACGTGCATCTGCGACATGACAGCGCAGTTGTCCATGTAAAAGACACTGGACAGGTTCACGCCGAGGCCGCGCTCCACAAGTATCGCAGCGCACGAACCCCCGCCACACACCAGAGTCGACCGCGTCATGACGAACCGCGTCGACAGAAGCCGGACGCCGTCCAGAACAAGCGCGGGGCCGTACCGTGATTTCTCGTTGCCAGGGGTCGTCGGCACGTACTGCGACCCGCCAACCGTCGCGCGCAGCGTCGAGTTCGCCAGCAGCACACTCGAGTTCAGCGGCATCGTGCCATGCAGCACAATCGTGCCCTCCAGCGACGTCACATTCGTCATGTTGACGAGGGCGTGCGGCACCAGGTGCGCTGTGCTCTCGCTGAGGCCGCCAATCCGCAGCTGCGCACCGCCCACAAGCACGCAGTGGCGAAGCGTCACGTTCAGTGCGTCAGCGAACGCGTCCATCGAGCGC
>NW_919167.1:0-7468 GCF_000209065.1 Trypanosoma cruzi
CTCGCTTGAGTAACACTGCCCACACAGCTCAGACTCATGGAGTTGTCAAACTCCTTTACGCGGTGCTCCAGCATGTCATTTAATCTCTCCTTTACGGGAACAAAAGGGACGATAAATCTCACATTCGTGTTGCCAGGCACAGACTCTATAATCATACTTCCTCCCTGCCGCTCCATGGCCGCACGCACACGGGGCACTTGTGCATACTTCTCAGAAAAACGTCCTTCATGGATTTCGTCCAGAAGATCCACAGGAAATCCGGGGCCGTTGTCGTGAAACTCAATCTCCAAAAAATCCATGCCGTTATTTTCGGTAATCTTGACTGTGATTGTCACCTGCACATCATCCAGGTGTTGGGTGCAGTTACTCATCGCATACCGCAGACACTCCGGCAACAGCTTTGCATTGAGATATGCGTTTTCCGCGTAAAGTCCCTCAAAGCGCTGACGAACGGCCACACCGCTGGAGACGCACTGGGCGCCGTAATCCATCATCACCTGCCCAATCATCTGTCGGATATTCACCACACGAACATGCTCCGTAGAGGCCAACATGGCACGACAAGTTAACTCAAATCCATTCAACACCGTGGCAATTCGATGCAGGCGATCTTCATAGTTGCACTCTCCGTCACTTAAGACAGAACTGATTTGATCCATCAAAAGCTGGGACTTATCAAGTAACTGCTGGGACTCAGCATGTGTTTCTTCACCAACAGCCAACACGATTTCCGCTGCATCCTTGCCATGTGAGACGATGGAGGGGAGGACGCTAAGTTTGAGTTGCACTTTGGTTAAACCATCCATTCGGGCAAAGGTGTAGGCCCGACGATAAACACCGCCCTTCGCATCAAAAAAACCTTCCGTATCGCCTGTGTAATGTCGAGCGTCACAGATGGCTTGATGCATCGTCTTTTGATCCTTGGTTTCTAGTAAGAAGGAGCATATATGTTGGCCAATGGCTTCTTCTGCAGTGTAGCCTGTGAGGCGCACCATGCGCTCGTTCCAAAGGAGGATGGAGCCATCTTCACAAAGGGCAATTATTGCAAGAGAGTTTTTGTGTATAGGCATCAATGGAAAGCGAAACAATACATGCGCCGATGAAGATTCCACATCCGGACCACTGACGGCATCCTTCACATTTACTCTCTCATTGTTCTCCTTGTCAAGAACAATCCCCTTTTCGACAGCAAAAACTTTCTCCTTTGGTACGGGTAAAATAATCTCTCCATTCACATCCACTTGATGCAAAAACGCATTCTCCCGTTCTGCATTCGTTGCCATACGCTTGGAGCGTTTCCCCAGTAGACTTAACTCGGACTTAATGCGATCCTTCGCCCCCCCAAGGTAGTGTGTGTACCTTCCGCTGTTCACAATATACTCCTTCAGTTTATCCTGAATGGGTCCTGTAATCAACTCAAAGTGCTTTCGTTTAATTTGTGCCGTCGTGACGCGCCGCGAGGTTGCAATGACATCTGCCACAGTGAGATCATTAAAGAGAAACTCTAATTCCCCCACAACTTCGCCTTCTTTCAGCCGAAGAATCTCACACTTCTTGCCGATATGTCGACCAACCACCGCCACCTCACCTTCCACAATAATGTGCATCCACTTACCCGTTTCCCCGAACCGTATGATGTAATCACCCTGACGGTACGTTTTTGTCACAAGTGCCTCGGCGATTTGCATGCGGTCATAATCGGAAAATTCACGGAGAAATTGCACATTGGACAGCAACGCTTCGTACTTCTCCCGCTTATGCAAAGAAGCAGCAAGTACAATATTCTGGTATGTATACTGATCCAATGTGTAGAGAACACAGTTTGTCACACTTCGAATAGTCGCCACACACGTCGGAAGATTGTACATCATTTCCATCTCTCCAAATGTACTACACTCCAGTAATGTATGTACCCTTTTGCCATTTTTGATGACATCACAGGATCCTTGTGTAAGGAGAAACAATTTTTCTACAGAAGCCCCATCCTGTCTCAGGATATCCGTCCCCGCAGGAAAGGTGACCCGTTTTAACGCCTGAACAATAATGGACTGATCCTTGTTATCCATGTTGCTAAACAGGTGGCACGCCATGACACCGGCCCGGACGATTCGCTCCTCTTCAGGAGATTTTGCTACCACCGGCGGGCTGTAGCTTCTTATCACGTTCAGCGGCAAAGACTCTGCTGACACCGCGGCGCGTCTCCCGTAACTCACCAATGGCTCCCCTCTGCTGGCAATTAGGGGCGGCGGCGGCTGAGGGCATCCATCCAGCTCGGCAGCTCTCTCCATCTCGTCTTCATTTACTCTCTTCGCCTCCGCGCGTTCCGCCACGTGCGCTGCATCTCCAGTCTCCACGAACTCCCGCGTCCGCTCTTGCTGAGACGGTAATTCTCGATCTGCCGTGCTGACAGAATTCCAGTTGCTGTTGTGAGGGGTGGGTGGGGCTTCGCCGCCAGAAGGGTGTGACTCGTAGTTGAACGAGAGCTTCGCCATCAGAGACGAGGCAGGCGACAAATTGTTGTTGTCCCCCCCACGCGTGTCCACGGTGGTTGTGGAGGGCTCCGAGAGCCCCTGCCGCTCCGACTCAAGAAGTTGAATGACGGTTACGAGCGTGGCCTCCTTTTCGACGGAGTCAACCAGAGATCTGATATGCCCTCGCAGATTCTCCACGCTACGCTGCGGCGTTGAGCCAATAACATCAAACTCCAACAACGATATTTCTGTCGCTCCAAACGTCTCCACTAAAGGGTGGACTGAGGAACGCCACATCACCTGTCAAGTGCGTTTTAACGGGAACACTTGTCGTTTTGGAAATAATGAAATAAAAAGGGGATGTCTCTCTCTGTAAATGAATCTCTGTTGGAGTATTTCTCTGTGTGATTATGTATATATATATATATATATATATGTATAAGGATATAAGTATATACATATATGTCCCCCTCATGCACGTAACAATAAGGAAGAGGGGAGGAAAGAAGCCACAAAAAAAGCCAAGTGTTTCATTGAACAAATAATTTATCAATGCATAAAACTACACGATGGCGGCAGCTCCTGCAACAGGTGTCCCCCCATCCTAATCCAATGAAAGGGGGACAACCGCACAGAATTGCCTCCCAGCCCCACCCACTCCGCTGACAAATGCCTCAGGGAGGGAGGGCAAAAATAAGGAGAAAAAAAAAAGAAAATTAATTCATTCATAAATAGAAAAAACAGAATCAAAAAAAAGTTGTCGAACTGCAAGATGCCTTCCAGTCATGCACACCCCAAATACGGCGGCCAGTATGTTTTTCCTTGTTCAAGTGCGCAGTGATGCAGTCCCTTGCTGCTCCGGCACGTTGCATGCCGCTGCACTTAGTCAAACAGACCAAAGCCCATGTCATCGTCCTCCTCCTCTTCTTCCTTCTTGGCGTCAGCGGCGGCAGGGGCGGCGGCACCGCCAGCAGCAGCAGCAGGAGCGGCTGCACCACCGGCAGCAGGAGCAGCGGAGACGGCAACAGCGCTCATCTTCGCCGCGCCCTCCGCCACGAGAGTGGCAACGCTCCGGCCGGCAATGGATTCCATGACAAACGAGAGTGCGTCGCTCTCAACTTCGATACCGCAGGCCTTGCAGATGGCCTCCACATCGGCGGCGCCTGGCGTTGGTTTGTTCAGCGAAGCAAGAGCGTATGCGGCGAGGTACTTCATGGACATGACTGAGGTGGCGTAAAGAGACTTCGAGCTGTGAATTTGGCAAAGAATTGTTGTGAAGAGAGTCAGAAAAAATAAGAAAAAAAAATAATTATATGTATATATAACCCCGTGCACCGTTGCGTTACGCGGGAATGAAGTGTGAGACCCAAAGAAAGACGTTCAACGACATGCCAGATGCCGGACTCAACTCCAACCGGCACTCTCTTCCTCTCACTCTTCACAAATCCGTGCTCTCCCTCCAAACTCATGTGTCATGAGTAAAAGCCACAGTCAAGATAATATGCGGAAAAAGAGCGACTGGAAAGCGTTTCTCATGATAACAATATAACAACAACAAAACAGTTACAAACATACAGAGAAGAGAGGGAAAAACTGACAAACACACAAAAGAAAACAACAACGACGACAACAACATCTTCTCCTCTTCGGTTTATCTCTTCTGTATAACCATCCCCCTCCTCTTTACTGCTCCCCCCCCCCTCCTCAACGCCAAATGGCTTCAGTTGTTTCACCGTAGGGACTCGGGGGGCGGCATGAGAAAATACTCAATGAGACTCATCGCATCCTCCTTCTCCTGCTGCAGCTGCAGACGAAGCGGCTGCGATGTTAGTACGCCCTGTGGGGGCGCAGCAATGCCATTATAAGAGCCCTCTCTGTGCCCGGAGGAGTCATGGATCAGGACACCTGGACGCACAAGCATCACCTCGCTAAAGAGCTTTGCCAAAATTCTTGGTGTAAGCTCATTGCTGCGTGCATTCACAGGCCGCAACAAAAAATTAAGCAAAGCACACACATAAATCCACACATTGGCATGTTGAGGTGGAAGTTGCTGTTGAACAAAAACAAGGGGCGCTCTGCCTCCTGCCTTCCCGGCGGCAATAGCGGCCCCGTACAACGAAAACGGTACCACAGGTTCCTGCAACGACTGAAGAAAGGTAATAAAACATGTAGCAACGGACTGAATATCAAACTCAGCCGGAATTGGCTCACAGCATGTGTCAAGGTGCCGCATGACTTCCGTGCAGGCTTCAGCGGATCCATTCTCCGTGAAAAGATTTGGCTGCCGTGCACCACGCGCGTAAATGGCTTCACAAAGAAACCACAGCTCCTTCGGCAACTGCGGTCGAACCACCTTTCGCAGCTTCTCCAGATCCCCTTTAATCCCATACGCGGTGAGACAGGCCTCATTTCCAAGAAGTGAGATATTCTCCAAGGAATTCCCAAATACACTCGGATTAAATGTGCATATACACTCCACTAAATGAACGGATCCCTGATTGACAAACACCAACAACATGGATGAAAGACTCAGCCGGCCGCGGCCTTCAAATGGACGCCAGGAGCCCATCCACCGCATGCAGCGCGGGTGCAGTTGACACTCCACCGTCACCTCCTTTTTCTCCCCAGGGAGAATTGAGAAATTGCTTGGATACACCCGTAGCCATGCCCCTTCACTGATGTCATTGTTACGTTGACGGAACACCTTCACAAGGGCTACACATTCCCCTACATTAGTGAGGCTCAACACCCTCCGGGCACCGCATTCGTAAAACCTCTGCTCCCCAAAGTCCAACAGGGAGGGACTAATCGTCGTTTTCGCGCTCGTAGATCGGTCCAGACCCACCTGCGCAATGCGGTCGTTCAGCAATTGTGTGACATTCTTTTTCTTCTCCTCCACCTCGCATAGTATGGGAAGACGAAGGAGCGCCTGAACTGGTTTGTGGTCACTACTAAAGATGTCCACAATTGCTTGCAGGCGTTCCACAATAATTAACTTTTGATGAGATTTTCGTTTTGTCCAAGTGACGATACGGTCGGTGTAACTTGGGACACGTTGCTTTTCACTCGTGTCGTATATGTTTGTTCCAATGTCATAGCGATACGTTGGAGGAAAAGTTGGTGTAAGATCCACAAAACCCCACCATGGTGAGTGTGAATTCGCTAACTCTGATACAAGTTCATCGTGCTTCAGTAGACGTTCTGTATCACATCGCGTCGCAAGTTCTAAAGCTTCTTCGTAATTCAACTTCGTCCTGTAGTTGAGATCCCCTGATACAATAATGATATCGTGGTCATGAGGGCGCAATTCTGGATTTTGGTCCATGTATTCGGATATGATATACCCGTCCTCTACGGAAGCAACTAACGCCTGTCGTTTTTGCACATTAAAATCCATACCGGTAAATATGCTACTTGCATCTGCATTACGTTTTCACCACATTACTCTGACCAGCAGCTAAGTGAACATTTATAAGGCACAGGCTGGTGCGGTGTAGCACAAGACGAAGACCAATAGCACCTTTATTTCCCATGCTACCCAGCGCTCCTGTCGCAACAGTCGCAACAGACATCTCCTGCATGTAGGGAAGAAGTTGGCGTCGTAGGTAGACACATAATAAGAGGCCAACAAGTTGCTTGGGTGGAAAGGCAAAATATGGGGTGTTGCTTGGTGACCGAGAGTCTGCGCCCACAGCGGCGTGGAGTCCCACGACCCATGGTGTAGATGCTTCCGTTTCCTCCTTTAACATGGCAGAGGCGCTCATGTCAACTTCCTGAAGGCTGACCATTATGAGGTCCACGGGCCTGTTTGTGTCCTCCGCCATTTTAAGCGAAATGAGGGCGGCCAAATTTGCAGGTGGCTTCTTGCACGCAACGTTGAACGTGACAAGACACACCGTAAGTTCCTGCTGTTCCGTGTACAGATTCTCATAGTACTGCAACTCCCGCTGCACCCACGATTCTTCCGGCGAAAGCAGATTGCCATCCTTCCCGACGGTGCGGCTTTTTACCGACGCAAACACATCTTCCATGCGGTTGCATTCCACATCAAACGCCGGAGGAAGCCCTGGAATCATCGCTGCAACTTTTCCCAAGACGGGAGGGGATGAAAAGAGTCAGGGAAGAAAAGAGCAATTTTTTTGTGTGTGCGTGTGTGTGTACGCTTCTCTCTCGCTCTCTTTCTCCCTGTTGTCCACCTCCTTATTGTGGTAACTTCTTAATTTTTTCGCACCGACCGTCCCTTTACTGGAGCCGCGGCCCGCCTCCTAACAACAACGTACCACATGCCAAAAACAACACCATGAGAAACATGCACGAAGGCAATGATAGTTCAGCGAGGACAAAACTCTACACACACACACACACGAGCGTAATGGGGGATGGCCGCAGGTCCCCCACTGCGACCCACAAGCTCCGGTGAGGAAAAAGAACCAAAAAAATAAGACAAGAAAAAGCATGCAAGAAAGCGACGCACAATACACATCCACGTACAACAAAAGAGAAAGAAAGCAAGAGAGAGAGAAAAAAGGAAAAAGAGTATCTCTCCCTCACTCTTCCTCCGTTAATCACCCACTTCACGTAGACACTCAAATCCTCAACACATCGTCCCGCATCATTGCAATTGACATGTGCTACTACTTGTAGATAACCGTGAATTTGAATTTCTCTTGGTCCCCTGCTGTTCCTCTTTCTCCCACTTTGATGAGGCCTTTTGTGAGGGGGCCGAGTTCCCCGAGTAGTAATTCAAGCAAACGGATTTTCCCTGAGGAGGTTCCGTCATGTCAGGGAGGCGGTACCGGAATGCCTCTTCCAACAGCGTCAACTGAGAAACGTTCAACGCACGAGGGTAAACAATATGTATCCGAACAAACAGCTTCCCCTGACGTCCTTGCGGGTCACCCCTAATCGGCATGCCTTTGTTTGCCACACTATAGAGGCGATGCGGAAAAAGTGGTTCCAATATGTTCATCTTTGCACACGTCCCCTCCGCCGGAAAT
>NW_919169.1:0-7477 GCF_000209065.1 Trypanosoma cruzi
GCACAACTATCGTTTCAAGGTGTTAGGAGTTACTTGCAGTATTAGGTTTAGTAGTGGGATAACGATTTGGCGGAATAGTGTTGTTGGATTTGCCAACTGTAGGAAGGGATTTGCTAGACAGGAGTTATGGTCGACGGGGCGAGTGCGACACGCCACGACAGCTCTATTGGTACGTGTTTGGGACGGTGGATGCGGTCTGCGGTGGGTGCGTGTCCGCACAGTCGGCACCGTGTGCGGCACAGGGCCATTGCGGCTGTGCGTGTGGCGCTGCTTGTTGTGTTGGCGCTGGTTGCGGCGGCGGCGTGGATGCCCGCGGTGCATGCGGTGGTGTTGCGACTGCGGGGCGGCACGGTGGACAGAGCCATCACGGTTGGCCGCGCCGTGGACACGGTGCTGATGGACGGCGTGTCCATCACGAACGGCGTGGCTGTGGTGTTCGACGTGGCGGCGATGCTTCCCGGCGCGCTGCGCATCGAATTGAGGAACTGCGTGTGCGACGGCGGTGCGCAGATCTACGTGCGAGGCTACAGCGGTGAGCCGGCGAGTGACCGGAGCCTGGAGGTGAGCGTGAGCGGGTTGTCCGGCGGCTACTGCTCGCTTGTGTTTGTGCACAACCTGCCGGCACACACGAACGTGACGGTCCGTGACTCGACGATTGTGACGGCGGGGCCGATGCGCTACTCCCAGCTGAGCGGGCTGACGGACGCGGTGGCGTCGCCGCTTGTGCTGCAGGCGACTTCGCTGTTGCAGACGCAGCTGCGTGTGAGCAACACTGTGCTGAGGTCGTTGCAGGCGGGCGGGTCGGCGGTGCACGTTGGCGGCGGCGTGGACCTGCTGTCGAGCGCGGTGGTGTTTGACGGCGTGTCGCTGGAGGCGTCGGGCGGTCCGACCGCGTCCGCGATGCATGTGGCGTCCTCGTGTCTCAGCCTGCGGGGCCACTCGGTGTTCTCTGTGACGAACGTGTCGGTTGTGAGCAGCGGCGGCGGTTTTGTGCTTGGCGAGCGCCTCGCGGTGTTTGATTCGGTGCTGCGCTTCGTGGGCGTCGAGGGGTCTGCTGCGTCGTCGCTGGTACGTTGCGACGGTGGGACGGTCGGTGGCGGCGGGTGGCTGGACCTGCACGACGTGTGGGCGGTGGGCGAGGCGTCGTCTTTGGCGTCGCTGTCGGGTGTGACGCTGAGCGGCGGCATCGTGTCGATTGCGCGCTGCGCTGCCACCGGCGCGACGCTTGTCTCCGGGCTGACGATCACGAGCGGCGCTGTGTCGGTGCAGTGCAACCGTGCCGGCGGCCGGGTGCTGCAGAGCAGCGGCGACTACCGCATGGCCGGCCTGCCCTCCGTGAGCGTGGTGCCGTGCGACGGCTGCGCGGCCGCGCTGGCGTGCTTTGATGCGCTGACGGCGTCGTTCTCCGACTGCGTGTGCGGCTGCCGTGCCGGCGGCGTGGGCGACGCGTGCCTGCCGTTCGACGTGCCGGTTGCGAGGGCCGGTGATGGTGGTGGCGATGGCGCGGAGGGCTGCGTGAGTGGCGTGACGCTGACGGAGTCGGTGACGGTTGGTGGCGTGCGTGCGACGGCGTGCTTCGACTCGGTGGTGTTCAGCGGGCCGATCACTGTGGCGGTGGACCTGCGCTCGATGGACACGTTCGCTAACGCGCTGAACGTGACGCTGCGCCACTGCGTGCTTGCGGGCGGGTCACAGCTGCGGATTGGCGGCCTCAGCGAGAGCACGGCGCGCCTGATGCCCCACGCCCTCGTCAACATGACGAATGTGACTTCGCTGGAGGGCACGATTGTGCTGCATGGCGCGATGCCGCCGAACTCGAGTGTGCTGCTGGCGAACTCAACGCTGCGTGCGACGGTTGGCGGGTCGCAGTACGTGCCGACGACCCGTGGCCACGAGAAATTTCGGTACGGCCCCGCGCTTGTCCTGGATGGCGTTCGGCTCCTGTCGACACGGCTTGTCATGACGCGGTCGTTGCTGGTGTGTGGCGGGGAATCGTGCGCTGCGATCCTCGTGGAGCGCGGCCTCGGCGTGCACCTGTCCAGCGTCTTCTACATGGTCAACTGCGCTGTCAGGTCGCGGACGCACGTGATGTACGCTCTTGCGTCGGACCTGCGTGTTGGCGGCGGCTCCGTGTTCTCCATACAGAACAGCTCGTGGAGTGTGCCGAGCATCGAATACTACAAGGGCGCGTGTGTGTTTGAGGATGTTGCGGTGGATGGCGGTAGCGTGCTGCAGATTATGTCCAGCACTTTCCGTCTTGGCTTCGCCATGCTCATAGCAAACACGCTGACTGTGACTGGCGGCAGCTGGCTGGTGCACCGCGACAACGAGTTCCGCACGGCCTACGTTGTGTACGTGGCCAACGAGAACGGCGTGGCGTTCCGCGATCGGAGTGTGTGGTCGATAATTCACAACAACTTCACTTACGGCTCGTACTCGTCGACCATTGCGCATATGACAAGCAACTGGTCACCACCGTCCGACTTGCGCCCGACCATCTACGGCATGTGCAACGAGGCAAGGGGCTCTCCTGTGACGGATTACGGAGAAGAGCTCAATATTGGGGCGCCCGTGACGGCACTGGACTGTGGTGCGTGCACCGTGGAGGCCGTGTGCTTCGCTGCGAGGACGAGCAGCATCAGCGGCTGTGAGTGTGTGTGCGCTGCTGGCGGCTACGGTGACACGTGTTTGCCAGCTGCGGTTCCGGACGACCTTGGACCGCTCCCGCTCCCCGATGCGGACGACACGGAGGTCCGCTGCGTGCACGGTGGCAGCATCAGCTCCGTGGACTATCCTGATCCCGGTGTGCGTGGTCTGTGCTTTGTCAGCGTGACCTTCACCGCCGCGATTGTGCTGGATCTGTCGTATTTTGACGCGCCACAACAGGCACTCAACATCACGCTGCTGCAGTGCGTCCTCGTGGGACTGTCGATCAAGGGGAGTGGTGTGCGTGTGCACGTGAACGTGACATCTTCGATGCTAGATTTTGGTGAGCTGGAGTTTGGGGGTGATTTTGGCGCGAGCTCCCAGATACTGGTGGCTGGCAGTACGCTTGTGACGACGTCGAGCCATGTCATTGCCTTTGTGAAGTTTACTCTTGGTGCGAACTCGACGCTGCTGCTACTCGACAACTACATCGAGGGGAATAGGTACGCAGTTTATTTCATCAATGCTGTTGTTGTTGATGGTGGCGGTATCATTGCGAAGGGGAATACGCTGAGCGCAAAGGAGGAGGATGACGGTGCGGAGTCAGCCGTTTGCGTTCATGCTGTTGATGTGAAGAATGGCGGCTACTTTGACGTGGAGAACAACACGATGAGGTCAGTCAATGGCGTTATTCTTTTTGGGAATACCATCGTGAGGTCCACGGGGCTGCTGCGGGTGGCGGACTGCACTTTCATTGGCAGGACGGAAGTTTTTTATCCCGCGCTGGTGAGTGTGCCTGACTCTGTGACACTCGAGGGCGGTGCGCAGTGGCGTGTGGAGGGCAACAGCGTGGGTGCAGCCTCAGTATTGAGTTTTCCGGATTCCTGGGAAAAGGTTCAGCTGTCAGGCAGCGGCACCACCGTGGTGCTTGCACACAACCGTCAGGTGGACGATAGTTATTCTTTTGCTGATGTGGCCTCGTCAGACACTATTGTGGCTTCCCCCGCGAGGATTGTGTTTGGGTGCAACCTGCAGGGCGATGAGGAGGTGTCGTACGACAGTGTGTTTCCGGAGGGCGTGGTGGTGTTTAGTTGTGGCACGTGCAACGACGACGCGGCGTGCTACATGCCCGGGACGGAGTCGGTGGACCGCAGCTCGTGCTCGTGCAGCTGCAAGGACGGATGGCATGGCGCGTCGTGTCTTCCCTTCGAGGTGCCCGACACGGTTGTGCCGCCTTTGCCGGAGAGAGCCGTTGACGGCGACACGAGCTGCGTGGTGAACCAGACGCTGACGAGCCTCGCGCTGAACATGTGGAAGACACACCACTGCTACGCGGGCGTGACATTCAGCGGCGTGGGTGTCATGCTGACGTTTTCCTTCGACAGTATGCCGCTGCATCTCCCCATCAACATCACGTTCACTGGGTGCACATTCCGTGAGGGTGCTTTGCTGCGGTTTGTTGGGGGTGCTGAGGCGGCGGAGTCAGCCGGCGTCCTGATCCGCGTGAGCCAGACGGTGATGCGTTCCTCTGTTGTTGCTTTTATGCATGTCCTTCCGCAGCACTGCGACATCGCCGTCACGGAGGTTGACGCGGAGCAGTCCTCCGAGGTCCATCTGCCGGACACCAGGAGGAACATGCTTAGCGTATTGTTCTTGAAGAATGTTGTGCTGAGTGCTTCTTCGCTGTTGGTCAGCAACGTCAGGGCGCATGCCTTGAGTTACGGTGGTTTTTGTTTGTACTCGTTCGGGACGCTGGCGCTGGTGGGTGGCAGCTCGCTTTACACGCGGTACTGCAGCCTCGATGGGTACATGCATCTGTTCTACGTGTGCAGTCTCAGTGTGAGTGATCACTCCGTTTTTGCGCTGCTCAACAATACGATGTTCTCCGGGGTAAGCCTGCTTTATCAGCAACAAGTATTCAGCGTGTCGGATCACAGCGTGTTGCGCATGGTGGGGAACAGCGGTTCTGTGTCATACGCCATTTGTAACGATGACTTGTGGACCGTTGAGCAGTCAAGCTGGCTGGACTGGCGCGACAACGACGTGGGAGTGGGTGCGATGTTCTACGACGCTGAGTCCGCTTTTGTGAGCATTGACGGCAGCAGTGTTGTGACGCTGACGGGCTGCAAGATGGGCTCGACGGGGTCGTTGGTGTCCTTTTTTTTTCAGGCTGACGCCGGCTATCGGTTCGTTGCTGGGTGTCTGACGGTCGCGGGACGTGTGGTGACGACGGCGGCCGAACTGGAGCTCCACGGCATCACCAACGTGACGACGGTTGCTGCGTGCGGGGAGTGCACGAAGGACGGCGACTGCTTTGCTCCGCTGACGACGGCGGTCAGCGACTGCGAGTGCCATTGCGCTGCTGGAGGGCACGGCGATGTGTGCGTCCCGGCGCCTGTGCCTGCTGGCCCGCCGCCACCGCCGCCGCCGCCTGTGTCGTCCACACCGCCACCACCGCCGGTTGGTGAGTGCATCAGCGACATGGTGTACCCCGAGGTTGCGCAGGCAGTGGGCGGTGGGCTGTCGTGGCTGTGCTACCGCAACGTGACGTTCAGTGGGGGCGGGATGAGCCTGACGGTGCTGGTTGGGGCGATGACGGGCGACGTGGCGAATGTCACGTTCGATGGCTGCACGTGGAGGGACGGCGCCGTGCTGTTGCTGTTGGGCAACGCGCACGCCGCTGTGGGGTCGCTGAGCATCATCGTCACCGGCAACAATTTTATTGACGCGCTGCTTAGCCCGGAGGGTGTGTTTTCACCGCGCACGAACATCACGATCAGCGGGAACCGCTTCACGGTCACGAGGCTGATCCCTCGGCAGGGTTTGGACCTTGACAGCCCGTCGTGTGTTGCGATGAATGGACTGGTGATCACCAACGACTCTGCGGTGGTGCTCAGCGGCAATGTGTTTCAGATCGTGACGGCATCGTCAAGCGCCATCTACGTTGTCAGATCTTCGCTGAGGGTGTTGTGGCGCTCCGTGTTTGCGGTGGTGGGCAACACGTTTCATATGGATGGCGGTGACGGCACGCTGATATATCTTGAGGGTTCTGCCCAATCCTCATCGCTGGAGGTACTGAACAACTCTGCCGTGGTGATCCGAGGCAACGTTGTGTCGAGGCCGGTGAAGTACTTTTTATTACTAATTTTGGCATTGCGTGTGGAGTCCCGGTCAGCGGTTGTGTTTGAGGGCAACGAAATGCAGAGAAGCTCGGTCGCGTTCTTCCCGAGCTACCCTTCCTACATTTACTACAACTCCTGGCTGCAGCTGAGCGGCAACCTCTGCCGTGAATCCCCATCGGATGCGTTTGCAGTCATGAACCCCACGGTGAATCTCCGCGACTCCACGGTGTCTGTGTCCGGCAACCGATTCATGTCCAGCACGGTCACGCCGACATTGCTGCAGATACCCAAAAGGTCCCGCGATCTCACAAACGGAGCGATTGTGGCCGCGTGCAACACTGTGAACGGTGAGGAGGGAGTGAAGTACGGCATTCCGTCCGTGTACAATACCGCCTTTTTGACCTGCAGCGACCCATGCACCCTCGCGGCTTCGTGCTTCCTCGCATACACGACGACAGCCTCGAGTGATGGCTGCGCCTGCGCGTGTGCTGAGGGCGGCTACGGCGATGCGTGCCTGCCCGTTGCTGTCTCCGAGCCACCGAGCACCGACGGCGCCGACTTGTGCGTGCGGGACCTGAGTGTAGACGTGGAGGTGAACGTCAGTTTCGGGACTTCGGTGGCGTGCTACGTTGGCGTGACCTTTGCGGCGGACGTCGTGGTGGACGTGGCGTCGATGTCGGGGAGCATGCGCAACGTGACGCTGGCGAACTGCACTTTTTTGGACGGAGCGAGTCTGTACGTTGTCGGGTGGCGGTCCGACCCGCCTGCTGGCCTGCGTGCCGATGTGTTGATCAGCGGGCTTGAGTCGCGCTCCGGCGGCGGCGTGGTGGTGGCGAACCGATTTCCGCCGGGCTCGCGCGTCACTGTGGTGGACTCGGTGCTGATTGCAGAGAAGCGCGTTGCGTACTGCGGCGCCTACGACCTTGGCGATGCGTCCGCGTGCCTCGTGCTGCACAGCGTGAATCTGACGGGGAGCGTGCTGACCATCGCGCGCACGCATGTGGCGGCGGTGTTCGGCGGCGCTGTTGGCGTGTTGTTTGTTGGCGGCGTGGCGCTGTCGTCGCGTGGTGCGCTGTACGTGGACGGGCTGTTGGTGCAGACGGCGCTGGGGCTGTGCGTGTCTGTGGAGGGCGGTGTTGCTGCCAGCGGCGGCTCCGTGGTGGCGTTTGTTGACAGCGACTTTCTGCTGTGCAAGCACGCGGTGTCCGTGCGTGGGGCTGTGAGTGTGTCGGGCTCCGCTGTGGCGCTTGTGCGGAGCGGCTTTTTGTCGACGGCGGACTACGCGGTGGCGTTTTATTCGACGATGAGCCTGGCCGACGGGTCGATGCTGCTGGCGAAGAGCAACGTGCACGACGGTGTCTCGAGGGAGATGCTCTACGCCGCTGGCGCCGTGACTGCTGTTGGGAGCACGCTGAGCTTTGTGCGCAACCGAGCGCTGCTGCCGCGGATGCTGTCGCTGAGCCTGTCGCTTGCGTCTGGGGCGCATGTGAGGGTGGCGTGCAACGACGCTGGTGGACGTGTCCTGTTGACGGCGGAGGAGTACGCAGCGGCTGGTTTTGGCGACGCTGGGAGCATCGACGTTGTTGGGTGCGACGTCTGCGACAGGGACACGCACTGCTACGCGCCCGGGACGGCGTCGGCGAGCATGAGGAACGGTGTGTGCGTGTGCGCGTGCGGCAGCGGCGGGCACGGCGAGGCGTGCGTGCCTG
>NW_919170.1:0-7483 GCF_000209065.1 Trypanosoma cruzi
GCCGTGGGCACGAACAGCGGCCCCGATTCACTCAGCACCACCGACGCGACGCCCGCGGATGGCGCCACAGAAATCCCTGAGCCCCGCACAGACCCAGCAACTGTTCAACGCAACGATAGTGTGCTGGACGGCGTTGGCACCGCACCGACTCATCCGAGCACAGCGCCTGCGGAGTCCAAGATCCCATCGGAGTTCAACGCAGCGCCGCCCTTGGGCAATGACCTTTTTGACTTGGAGAATATCACCGAGTTGGTGTCCATGGGTCTAAGGGCCGACAGCAACGTGCATGGGTGTGAGTCTCTCGTGTGCTACTATTGCTGCTGCTTCCGGGGCTGTGGGCCACTGCGGGCTCTCTGCTGAGGTGTGAGGGAGGGTGGAATTGCGACTTCTCGTGGAGCAACAAATGTGCAGCTTCCCAGCATTACTCACCGAATTTTGTCAGGGGCCCATTTTTTTCTTTTGTTTTTTCTAACTTTTATTATTATTATTTTTTGTTTTATTTTTCTTTTTGCGGCTGGTGCTCTATTGGAATAATCAGCACCGCTGTGTTTTTTCTTATTTTCAATGGCCGTTTGCTACAATCCGTTATGAGCGACGTGTTTCCGACTTTTGTTTCTCTTTTGATGCCCACACGCGGTGCCGGCGTCACTGCTGCGCGTCCGGCGGAGTGCACAAAACGAGGAGTGGCGGAGCAGGCCGGATGCCGCATGGAATATGAGGGATGTTCTGTGGGCTGGTGGGGGAGTGCGATCTTTTTTTTTGCTCCAATTTTTTTTTTCTCTGGTGCAGGGAATATGCATACACAAACACACGGTCGTCTTTTGCTGCATGGCACACGTAATAAAAGTCCTGCCCAATAATATTCACCAATTTTTTTTTTTACGTTTGTGAAATCCCGCCAGGCTCCCACCCTTTTGTTTCTCACCTTTTTTTCTTTTGGTAAATCACTGCGGCTCGTGTTCTTCTGTGCCGTGCCTACTTCCAATGGGTGTCTTCGTTTCCCGTTGACTGTCCCTCTGCTGGTTGTGCCGTTGAAATGTCCCCATAGCTTTTTCTTTTCTGCTAGAGGCATCGATGGCACGGGGGTGACTGGGCGTCCTGCCCCGGCCTGCTGAGTGCACTCGGAGTGGAGCGGATGGTGTGCGCCGTGCCTCACTCTTGAGTGTGGGACGCCACCCACCACGACCTGCTGTGGGGCGCAGTGATATTCTGTCGGGGCGGGGAGAAGTGAAGGACTGCGCCGTGGACTTGGACGCGCCTCGTTCGTTTTGTTGTTGCCGTGTGTGTGTGCTGTGCGCATGGCTTTTTGTTGCAGCGCGACGTGGGTGACGTTGCTAACGAGTACGATTTTGGACTTTGTTGCGGTCGCTGCTGGATCACGCAGTCAATCCAAGGGCTTTGCGGCATGCATGTGTATGTGTGCATGCCTGCTTGATGTTTATCGCTGTGCTGCTTGCCGGAGAGCGGCCGCTGCTGCGCTGTTTTCTAGTGGGCGTTGTGTGTGCGGCACTGACCTTCCTGCTGTGGGTGGCGCAGGGAGCCTTTTCGCCATATATCTCGTTGCGTACTGCGACACGTCGGCGATGGTTTGCGTGAGCGAGGAACGACGCCTTGACTGCAGCCGAACGGCAAATCCTCCACTCCTCTTCCGTGTCACCGCCACGTGCTGCGGACGGAATAACATGGCCCCAAAGAACGCGTCGGACCTTCAATGCTGTTTGTCGCGTGGGACAGGCCATGGAGACGGTGAAGTTTACCGCCTTTTGATGGGGTACGAATGCGCCTGGTGGTGACTGCTCACCTTTGCGTTGGAAACGCCTCAAAGAAGCCAAAACCTTTGTTTTTTTCAGCGTCAGCTTTTGGATGTCCGTGCCCAGTGATTACATCGAACTTCTTTGCTACAGGTGATCTGATGAGATGACCTCACCGTTTTCACACCCAACCGAGATCGATGAGGGCTGCACCTTCTCTCTCTCCCTTCCCTACATCCTTTCAGACCACTGCAGACTGACGAACTGCAGGGCAGCGGCGTGATTGCAAACCGGGCGTCTATGAGCCAACAGACCGTACAATCGACGTGGACCCTTGTCCCCCGTGTCTGGGTGCCGCCACCGTGCTTATTCTTTCTTCCTTCTCGTGTGCTTCGTGTGCGCTTATGATGCCGCTGCTCGCTGTGCAGTGCCGACCCACGTGAGCGAGGAACGACGCCTTGACTGCAGCCGAACGGCAAATCCTCCACTCCTCTTCCGTGTCACCGCCTCGTGCTCGGACGCGCTCGATGGCTGCCGGTTGCAACACCGCCACGTGTGTCTGTCTAGGCCCTTGTGTGTCTTTCACTGCATCGGGACTGCACTGTGGTAGAACCATTTGGTTGCAAGAGCGGTGCCAATGATCATATGTCTTTTTGCTGGAATCCCGCCACTCTGCATGGTGGCTGTGTGGAGCTGCGTGGGCGGTGGGAGAGCGATGATTTCACTGGTGTGATGGCGTCTGTGCTTTTTTGTGTCGGTGGTTGTGCTTTGGTGGGGACTGACCGCGGCCGGATGCCTCTGCGTGCCAGTGTTTATTGCTGTTGTTGCTGACTCTTTCTTTTTTTGAGGCTGCAGTTAGAGATACTTTGGTTTGAACAGCACAACTATCGTTTTAAGGTGTTAGGGATTACTTGCTTTATTAGGACTAGTAGCAGTGGGGTAACGATTTATCGGAATTGTGTCACTGGATTTGCCATCTGTAGAAAAGGATTTGCTGGGCAGGAGTTACGGTCGACGGTGCAAGAGCGAAACGCCACGACAGACCTATTGACACTTGATTGGATTGGTGGATGTGGTCTGCGGTGGGTGCGTGTCCGCGCAGCCGGCACTGTGTGCGGTGCAGGGCCATTGCGGCTGTGCGTGTGACGCTGCTTGCTCTGTTGGCGCTGGCTGCTGCTGCGGCGTTTATGCCCGCGGTGCATGCGGTGGTGTTGCGACTGCGGGGCGGCACGGTGGACAGAGCCATCACGGTTGGCCGCGCCGTGGACACGGTGCTGATGGACGGCGTGTGCATCACGAACGGCGTGGCTGTGGTGTTCGACGTGCCGGCGATGCTTCCCGGCGCGCTGCGCATTGAATTGAGGAACTGCGTGTGCGACGGCGGTGCACAGATCTACGTGCGGGGCTACGGCGGTGAGCCGGCGAGTGACCGGAGCCTGGAGGTGAGCGTGAGCGGGCTGTCGGGGATCTACTGCTCGCTCGCGTTTGTGCACAACCTGCCGGCACACACGAACGTGACGGTCCGTGACTCGACGATTGTGACGGCGGGGCCGATGCGCTACTCGCAGTTGAGCGGGCTGACGGACGCGGTGGCGTCGCCGCTTGTGCTGTACGCGACGTCGCTGTTGCGGACGCAGCTGCGTGTGAGCAACACTGTGCTGAGGTCGTTGCACGCGGGTGGGTCGGCGGTGTACGTTGGCGGCGGCGTGGACCTGCTGTCGAGCGCGGTGGTGCTTGGCGGCGTGTTGCTGGAGGCGTCGGGCGGTCCGACCGCGTCCGCGATGCATGTGGCGTCCTCGTCGCGTCTCAGTTTGCGGAGCCACTCGGTGTTCTCCGTGACAAACGTGTCGGTTTTGAGCAGCGGCGGCGGCTTTGTGCTTGGAGAGCGCCTCGCGGTGTCCGACTCGGTGCTGCGCTTCGTGGGCGTCGAGGGGCCTGTTGCGTCGTCGCTGGTGCGCTGCGACGGTGGGACGGTCGGTGCCGGCGGGTGGCTGGAGCTGCGCGACGTGTGGGCGGTGGGCGAGGCGTCGTCGGTGGCGTCGCTGTCGGGGGTGACGCTGGGTGGTGGCGCCGTGTCGATTGCGCGCTGCGTTGCCACCGGCGCGACGCTTGTCTCCGGGCTGACGATCACGAGCGGCGTCGTGTCGGTGCAGTGCAACCGTGCCGGCGGCCAGGTGCTGCAGAGCAGCGGCGACTACCGCATGGCCGGCCTGCCCTCCGTGAGCGTGGTGCCGTGCGACGGCTGTGCGGCTGCGCTGGCGTGCTTTGATGCGCTGACGGCGTCGTTCTCTGACTGCGTGTGCGGCTGCCGTGCCGGCGGTATGGGCGAGGCGTGCCTGCCGTTCGACGTGTCGCCTGCGAGGGCCGGTGGCGGTGGTGGCGGTGTGGAGGGCTGCGTGAGTGGCGTGACGCTGACGGAGTCGGTGACGGTTGGCGGTGGGCGTGCGACGGCGTGCTTCGACTCGGTGGTGTTCAGCGGACCGATCACTGTGGCGGTGGACCTGCGCTCGATGGACGCGTTCGCTGACTCGCTGAACGTGACGCTGCGCCACTGCGTACTTGCGGGCGGGTCGCAGCTGCGGATTGGTGGTTTCAGCGAGAGCACGGCGCGCCTGATGCCCCACGCTCTCGTCAACATGACGAATGTGACGTCGCTGGAGGGCACGGTCGTGCTGCATGGCGCGATGCCGCCGAACTCGAGTGTGCTGCTGGCGAACTCGACGCTGCGCGCGACGGTTGGCGGGTCGCAGTACGTGCCGACGACTCCTGGCCACGCAGGATCCCGGTACGGCCCCGCGCTTGTCCTGGACGGTGTCCGGCTGCTGTCGACGCGGTTTGTCATGACGCGGTCGACGCTGTTTTGTGGCGGGGGCTTGTGCGCTGCGATCCTCATGGAGCGCGGCCTTGACGTGAACCTGTCCAGCGTCTTCTACATGGACAACTGCGCTGTTATGTCGCGGACGCACGTGATGTACGCTTTTGCGTCGGACCTGCGTGTGAGCGGCGGCTCCGTGTTCTCCATACAGAACAGCTCTTGGATTGCGTCGAGCATTAACATGTACGAAGGCGCGTGTGTGTTCAGGGATGTTGTTTTGGATGGTGGTAGCGTGCTGCAGGTTGTGTCCGGCACTTTCCGTCTTGGCTTCGCCATGCTCATTGCAGAAACGCTGACCGTGACTGACGGCAGCTGGCTGGTGCACCGCGACAACGAGTTTCGCGCCGCCTACGTTGTGTACGTGGTCAAGGAGAACGGCGTGGCGTTCCGCGATCGGAGTGTGTGGTCGATACTTAACAACAAACTTACGTACGGCTTGTACTCGTCGACTCATGCACACATGACAAGCAACTGGTCACTACCATCCGACTCGAGCCCGATCATCTACGGCGTGTGCAACGAGGCAAGGGGATTTCCTGTGATGGATTACCGAGAAGAGCTCAATATTGTGGCGCCCGTGACGTTGCTGGACTGTGGCGCGTGCACCGTGGACGCCGTGTGCTTTGCTGCGAGGACGAGCAGCATCCGCGGCTGTGAGTGTGAGTGCGCTGCTGGCGGCTACGGTGACACGTGTGTGCCAGCTGCTGTTCCGGACGGTCTTGGGCCGCTTCCGCTCCCTGACGCGAAGGACACGGAGGTCCGCTGTGTTCACGGTGGCAGCATCAGCTCCGTGGACTATCCTGATTCCGGTGTGCGTGGTCTGTGCTTTGTCAACGTGACCTTCACCGCCGCGATCGTGCTGGACCTGTGGAGCTTCGACGCACCACAACAGACACTCAACATCACGCTGCTGCAGTGCGTCCTTATGGGCCTGTCGATCAGAGGGAGTGGTGCACGCGTGCACGTGAGCGTGGTCTCCTCGATGATGGATGCCGGTGATTTGGAGTTTAGGGGTGATTTTGGCACGAGCTCCCGGATACTGGTGGCGGGTAGTACGCTTGTGATGACGTCGCGCCGCGCCATTCAATGCCTGCTGTTTTCTCTCGGTGCGAACTCGACGCTACTGTTACTTGACAACCTTATTGAAGGGGAAATTTACGCAGTCTATTTCTCCTTTGTTTTTGTTGATGATGGCGGGATCATTATAAGGGGAAACACGCTGAGGGGAGCGGAGGAGGACGTTCATTTGGAATCTGCTTTTTTGTTTGAATTTGCTGTTGTGAAGAATGGTGGCTACTTTGGCGTGGAGAACAACACGATGAGCGCAGGCAGTGGCATTTATTTTTATGGGGATACCACTGTGAGCTCCGCGGGGTTGCTGCGAGTGGCAGACTGCATCTTTATTGGTTTCGCACTGTTTTTTGATCCCGCGCTGGTGCATTGGGACGGCTCTTTGACACTCCAGGGCGGTGCGCAGTGGCGTGTGGAGGGCAACGGCGTGAGCGCAGCCTCAGTAATAGATATGCCTAATTCCTTGTACAAAATTAAGCTGTCGGACAGCGGCACTACCGTGGTGCTTGCACACAACATTCAGGCGGACTCGAGTAAAGCCTTTGCGCAAATTGTTCCATGGAGCACGATTGTCGCGTCACCCGCGCGGTTTGTGGTTGGGTGCAACCTGCAGGGAGATGAGGAGGTGTCGTACGACGGTGTGTTTCCGGAGGGCGTGGTGGTGTTCGGGTGTGGCACATGCAACGACGACGCGGCGTGCTACATGCCCGGGACGGAGTCGGTGGACCGCGGCTCGTGCTCGTGCAGCTGCAAGGACGGATGGCATGGCGCGTCGTGTTTTCCCCTCGAGGTGCCCGACACGGTTGTGCTCCCCTTGCCGGAGAGAGCCGTTGACGGCGACACGAGCTGCGTGGTGAACCAGACGCTGACGAACCTTGCGGTAAAGATGTGGAGGACGCACCACTGCTACGCGGGTGTGACATTCAGCGGCGTGGGCGCTGTGCTGACGTTCTCCCTCAATCGGATGCCGCTGCATCTCCCCATCAACATCACGCTTACTGGGTGCACATTCCTTTACGGGGCTGTGCTGCAGTTTGTTGGGGGTAATGAGGCGTCCGAGTCAGCCGGCGTCCTGATCCGCGTGAGCCAGACGGTGATGCGGTCCTCCGTTGCTTTGTTTTCACTTGCCCTCCCGCAGCACTGCGACATTGCCGTCACGGACGTTGACGCGGTGCAGTTCTCTGAGGTCCGGTTGCCGGAATCTGTGAACAACATGTGGAGCGTTGTGATGCTGAAGAACGTAGTGTTGAGTGCGTCCTCGCTGTTGGTCAGCAGCGTCAAGGCGAATGCACCGAGGCACGGCTTGTTTGGTTTGTACTCGACCGGGACACTGACGCTGGTGGGTGGCAGCTCGCTGTACGTGCGGTATTGCAGCTTCGGTGGGTACACACACCTGTTCTACGTGCACATTATCGGTGTCAGTGATCACTCTGTTTTTGCGCTGCTCAACAACACAATGGACTCCGGGACAAGCTTCTTGTATCAGAAGCAAAAATTCAGCGTGTCGGATCACAGCGTGCTGCGCGTGGTGGGAAACAGCGGTCCTGTGTCCAACGCCATCTATGCATCTAACTCGTGGACCGTCCAGCGGTCAAGCTGGCTGGATTGGCGCGACAACGACGTGGGAGTGGGTGCGATGTTGTACTACTCCGCCTTTTCTGCAATGAGCATCGGCAACAACAGTGTGGTGACGCTGACGGGCTGCAAGATGGGCTCGACGGGGTTGTCGAGGCCCTTGCTATCGCGTGCTGCCGCCGGCTACCGGTTCGTTGCTGGGTGCCTGACG
>NW_919173.1:0-7491 GCF_000209065.1 Trypanosoma cruzi
AAAAAAAAGCAGCTGGTTACCGTGTGGCCCACCAAACTGTTTGTATATTTTGCCCACAAATTAAAAATTAAATATTTAAGTGTCTTTCAACCGTCCGACCCTCCATGTGTCCGCACATCGTTCATATTTCACGGGGTCATCTGCGTGTTGCTGCTCCCCTCAGCCCTCTCATCGGCGTGCGAGTGCGGCCCGCAGAGCACAGTCACTCGTGTGTGTGGAGGGACTGAGAGAAGCACGCAGACACGACGGGAGTCGCGTCACTCCATCGGGAGAGCGAGCGCAGAAAAGGGAAAAAAAATCATCAGAGGGGAGAGAAATGCTGACGGGACTGCCGGCACGAAAAACAAAAACGCAAAGCAATATACCAAAAAAGCGGCAGGGTGTGGCTGTGTGTGTGCGGCGCTGCGGGTGTCTGCCAGCCCTGGCCGCAAGAAAACAAAACAAGAGGGAGAGAAATGTGTGCGCCGCCCCACAGGCCCTCGTCGCACGCCCACACGTCACGGCTCCCTCAGCGCGCCGTTCGTCGCGGCCCCTCCTCATGCGTGCAGCAGGCGAGGCGCACAGGGCCGTCGTCGTGAGCGTGTCGGTGGGTGTGCGAGTGGAGCAGTTGGGCGGAAACACACGGCACCCCTCGCAGGAAGAGTGCAGAAGAAACAATTAACAAAAGTAGAAAAAAAGGTCCAAGATGGTTGCCCTAAGGCAACATGGAAAAGAAAAGAAAAGAAAAAAAATTACTCTCTGCGCAGTAAAACTTATTCCTAGCGGTCTTTGTGTGCCTGTGCAGGGAAGGGCTCAAGTGCTCCACACTGAGGCCGCACACTCCTCACAGAGCCGCAAATACCCACAATTCCAGCAGAAGAAGCAGCGGCAGCAGTCCGCTCCCAGCAGGCGCATTGGCTCGCACACCATCAATCCGAGGGATATGCCTCCTTTCCGTTCCACCCTCCACCTCTGATTCCGGGCCTCTCGTCGGAACGGGAACCCTGTCCTTGATTGCACGCATCTCAGTGGAATTTAGTGGGCGATTGTAAAGAAAGACGTTCGTCACCGTCACATGGGACTCTTGGCTGGGGTTCTCCTCACCGCACGCGCCAAAGCAAAGGTCCACAAACTCAAGTGGCGTCCTAATTGTGAACAGCACTTCTTCCTCCCCCAGCAACTCGCCATCAATGTACACAGAGACCTTTTGGCTTTGGAGCATGAGTGCCACTTGGTGTTCTTTCTTCAGTTCCCAAGTGCTGCCTTTTGGTGTCGTCTGGTCTTTGAATACCGTCTCCCACCTCTTATCCTTGGTATACGACAGTCTCATGAAATGCGCTACCCCAGCGTCCCCCAACATCGCGGCCAGTAGAGAGGCGTTCTTGCTCGGAATCTTTTGGATGCTCACCGTCGCCACAAGTGTGAATCTGTGGTTCAAAAACACATGACGCACATTATTATCCCGAGTGTTTAAGGACCATATTACCCCGGAGTTAGACTCCGTCAACTGAACCCCATCCTTGACCTTCTTCGCGTTCGTCACCGTTGCATTCAGGCAAAGATACTCGTCGATCCACGTGTCGTTGTTGGCCGCATCGGACAAAACTGCCACCAGACCCGCCGTGGGTATAGACAAGCTGGAGAAGAAAATGTCCTTTTGCGACCAAGTAACGAGGAAGAACTTGACTGTACTCAGCTCCTCCATCAGGCGGGAGAGTGAAATGGCACTGCCCTCACCATTTATACTCCGTTGTAAAAGATGCAAACTTCCATCCGAGTACAGCAGGTTGCTGGCAAGATCCCAATTCTTATTATTGTACATGGCAACGGGACCAACATGAAACGAGCGGTTGTTGTCCGTCACCCAAAGGTAGAGTGCATTGAACATTTCCCTTTGTCCCTTCCAGAAGTTCCCTCTCTGAGTGTACAGCATGACCTTCCTTCCCTCAATGGTCACGGTGATGAGAGCTCCCACACGCAAACCTTCGTCCCAAGAGCCTCCTGATCGTGCGTTGACCCACACGCCCAATAGCTTCCCGATAGCCTCCGTCCAACTTCCCCCCATGTCACGCGACTCGTACACCCTCTGGCCATTCTCGCAGTCAACAATCATGAGAATTGACCCCTCCCACTCGGTGATGTGGGGGTAACGGCAGTCCGCAGGGGACATGCCCTCCGAGAGCGTCCAGGTACTGCCGTTGTTCGTCGAGTAAATGATCATGGAGCAAATGTTTCCTGATTTATCCCCCGCCATCAGAGAAAACACGAGCGTGCCATCCTCCATCACAACACCTGAGCCACCAGAAGGTAAAAGCCCCTTAAATTGACGTTCGTGAGCACTTACAGAAACCTGGCTCCACAACGATTTAGATTCTGTCCATTCGATCCGTTGACTCGGCTCGCTCGCCGTAGGCTTCGTGACATCACCCACAACCAGTTTCAGCTTCAGGCTGTCCCATTTCCAGTCCAGACCTTTTTTGTGCGCATCAGAGCTTCCCACAAGAAGAAAAACCTTATTTCCCTTCGTGGTTGTTGTGGGGTTGAACAAGCCACCCAAACTCTCCTTTCCCTCCGCTGTGCCAAGCACGGTGTGTGCTTTCCATGTACTGTTATTGACCTCAGCAACAAGAGCGGGCCAACTCCGCGCAGAGTTCACGTACACCGCAACAACACCAAAAGAGGGCTTAAGTGATGCATCCGTCGGCTTTTCAAAATCCATGTGACATGCGGCAAAAGCAGCAATCACTCCACCAGCACTGACGAGAGATGGGGAAACAAATGAATCCCTCGTCGTTTCTGGAGAAGTTCCACCTTTCTGCAGCACCAGCGTCTGATTCGGCACAAATAGATCGACCCTTTGCAGCGGTTGCTCCTTCTCTGAAACGCTCCCCCCACCATCAATAAGAACTTTCGATGAAGGCATGGGAGAAGTTGGCTCAACAACTGCCGTTCCCATCTCACTGGATGCAGCTCCACGGCAGCACATCACCAACACGACGAAGAGGTGCAGCACCGCGGAAGCAAACACACGCCGGGACATGTTGGGCCTCCGCGACTCGCTCTCTCTTCCTTCCCTCCTCCTTCCGCTGGATCCGGTCACGCGGCGACGGTGGTGTGTGCGGGGTGCCTTCACTGCAGCAACACGTGAGAGCATATAAATATGTGTGTGTGTGCTGTGTGTGTGCTGTTGGTCCTTTCAGTGCCTTTGAATTTCACAGTAGCGATTAGCGCTTGTTTTCCTTCCTTCCTAGCGTGTCGGTGTCCAAGAAGTGGAGGAGACAGCGACAACAGCGGCAATACACCAGAAAGGTCAGTGAAGAGCGGAGCAGAGCAGAGCACCCACGCAGAGAGCGAGTCGTAAAACAATCCGGAAGGGACGGCACGGAGGACCATCGCACACAGAAAAGAGCAGCAACACGGCAAGCCACGGCGGGCCGTCGGTGTGTGCGGGCCAGCCCTCACGCGGTGCAACACGCCACACCCAACAGGGAATGACAGACAGACAGGCGGAGGGAGATGAAGGGATGCCGTCAGGAGGCACTCACAATCCACATGGCCCGTGAGCATGCGGCCACTCCACGCAGGAACACAGGAGAAAATGTTGACAAGGGAAAAAAGCAAGAAGCAGCACAAACACACAAAAGAAACAAATTGCGGGCGGGAAAAGCACCGCCACGGTCCTCGCGCTGGCCGGCAACTCCACACCAGCCATCACAAACGCACCATCGCAGTGCTGCCAGTCCGCGGGTGAGAAGATTCGGCCCTCCACACAACAAACGCACACACCGCCAGCAGTCATCCACCAATGGGCGAGGAGAAGCGAAACACAGCCACTGTCTCCAGTTCAGTCCCACGGACAACGGGGTACGGCCACAGCCCAGCAGCCAACACAACGCACACGGAGCAAGCAATCACCCAAAGAGCCGCACGCGGAAGCGGATCCTCACCCAGCCATGACGCGGCGACAAAATTTCCAGCCGTTACACCCACACTGGGATTCGGTGCCCAACTCAAATAAGTCGCAGGCGGTGCATCACGCCAACAGCAAAATTGACTCGCGGTGTGCGCTCCCTCTCCTCCTTCCTTCCCTTCATGCCCACGGAAAGAGGCGGCAGCCACCCGCAACCGCCAACACACGCTACAAAAGAAGCATCCAAATCCACTGCAATCTGCATTTTTTGTGGTTGTGTGTGTGTGTCCCTGCAGGAACACGAGGTAAAGGAGTAGAAAAGGCAGAGCGTGTGAGGGGACGCACAAACAAAAATGCACAGCAGTGGTGCACGGCGGAAATAACAAGAATGCTCAAAATCATAATTGCACTGCAACCCAAGCAGGGACAATTAATAAAAAATTTAATAAAAATAAATAAAAACGTTCCCCTTCATCGTAAATTAAACCCCCTCGCACGAAACATATATAAAAAAAAGTTTTCTACTACTGTTCCACGCATATAAAAAAAAAAAAGCAGCTGGTTACCGTGTGGCCCACCAAACTGTTTGTATATTTTGCCCACAAATTAAAAATTAAATATTTAAGTGTCTTTCAACCGTCCGACCCTCCATGTGTCCGCACATCGTTCATATTTCACGGGGTCATCTGCGTGTTGCTGCTCCCCTCAGCCCTCTCATCGGCGTGCGAGTGCGGCCCGCAGAGCACAGTCACTCGTGTGTGTGGAGGGACTGAGAGAAGCACGCAGACACGACGGGAGTCGCGTCACTCCATCGGGAGAGCGAGCGCAGAAAAGGGAAAAAAAATCATCAGAGGGGAGAGAAATGCTGACGGGACTGCCGGCACGAAAAACAAAAACGCAAAGCAATATACCAAAAAAGCGGCAGGGTGTGGCTGTGTGTGTGCGGCGCTGCGGGTGTCTGCCAGCCCTGGCCGCAAGAAAACAAAACAAGAGGGAGAGAAATGTGTGCGCCGCCCCACAGGCCCTCGTCGCACGCCCACACGTCACGGCTCCCTCAGCGCGCCGTTCGTCGCGGCCCCTCCTCATGCGTGCAGCAGGCGAGGCGCACAGGGCCGTCGTCGTGAGCGTGTCGGTGGGTGTGCGAGTGGAGCAGTTGGGCGGAAACACACGGCACCCCTCGCAGGAAGAGTGCAGAAGAAACAATTAACAAAAGTAGAAAAAAAGGTCCAAGATGGTTGCCCTAAGGCAACATGGAAAAGAAAAGAAAAGAAAAAAAATTACTCTCTGCGCAGTAAAACTTATTCCTAGCGGTCTTTGTGTGCCTGTGCAGGGAAGGGCTCAAGTGCTCCACACTGAGGCCGCACACTCCTCACAGAGCCGCAAATACCCACAATTCCAGCAGAAGAAGCAGCGGCAGCAGTCCGCTCCCAGCAGGCGCATTGGCTCGCACACCATCAATCCGAGGGATATGCCTCCTTTCCGTTCCACCCTCCACCTCTGATTCCGGGCCTCTCGTCGGAACGGGAACCCTGTCCTTGATTGCACGCATCTCAGTGGAATTTAGTGGGCGATTGTAAAGAAAGACGTTCGTCACCGTCACATGGGACTCTTGGCTGGGGTTCTCCTCACCGCACGCGCCAAAGCAAAGGTCCACAAACTCAAGTGGCGTCCTAATTGTGAACAGCACTTCTTCCTCCCCCAGCAACTCGCCATCAATGTACACAGAGACCTTTTGGCTTTGGAGCATGAGTGCCACTTGGTGTTCTTTCTTCAGTTCCCAAGTGCTGCCTTTTGGTGTCGTCTGGTCTTTGAATACCGTCTCCCACCTCTTATCCTTGGTATACGACAGTCTCATGAAATGCGCTACCCCAGCGTCCCCCAACATCGCGGCCAGTAGAGAGGCGTTCTTGCTCGGAATCTTTTGGATGCTCACCGTCGCCACAAGTGTGAATCTGTGGTTCAAAAACACATGACGCACATTATTATCCCGAGTGTTTAAGGACCATATTACCCCGGAGTTAGACTCCGTCAACTGAACCCCATCCTTGACCTTCTTCGCGTTCGTCACCGTTGCATTCAGGCAAAGATACTCGTCGATCCACGTGTCGTTGTTGGCCGCATCGGACAAAACTGCCACCAGACCCGCCGTGGGTATAGACAAGCTGGAGAAGAAAATGTCCTTTTGCGACCAAGTAACGAGGAAGAACTTGACTGTACTCAGCTCCTCCATCAGGCGGGAGAGTGAAATGGCACTGCCCTCACCATTTATACTCCGTTGTAAAAGATGCAAACTTCCATCCGAGTACAGCAGGTTGCTGGCAAGATCCCAATTCTTATTATTGTACATGGCAACGGGACCAACATGAAACGAGCGGTTGTTGTCCGTCACCCAAAGGTAGAGTGCATTGAACATTTCCCTTTGTCCCTTCCAGAAGTTCCCTCTCTGAGTGTACAGCATGACCTTCCTTCCCTCAATGGTCACGGTGATGAGAGCTCCCACACGCAAACCTTCGTCCCAAGAGCCTCCTGATCGTGCGTTGACCCACACGCCCAATAGCTTCCCGATAGCCTCCGTCCAACTTCCCCCCATGTCACGCGACTCGTACACCCTCTGGCCATTCTCGCAGTCAACAATCATGAGAATTGACCCCTCCCACTCGGTGATGTGGGGGTAACGGCAGTCCGCAGGGGACATGCCCTCCGAGAGCGTCCAGGTACTGCCGTTGTTCGTCGAGTAAATGATCATGGAGCAAATGTTTCCTGATTTATCCCCCGCCATCAGAGAAAACACGAGCGTGCCATCCTCCATCACAACACCTGAGCCACCAGAAGGTAAAAGCCCCTTAAATTGACGTTCGTGAGCACTTACAGAAACCTGGCTCCACAACGATTTAGATTCTGTCCATTCGATCCGTTGACTCGGCTCGCTCGCCGTAGGCTTCGTGACATCACCCACAACCAGTTTCAGCTTCAGGCTGTCCCATTTCCAGTCCAGACCTTTTTTGTGCGCATCAGAGCTTCCCACAAGAAGAAAAACCTTATTTCCCTTCGTGGTTGTTGTGGGGTTGAACAAGCCACCCAAACTCTCCTTTCCCTCCGCTGTGCCAAGCACGGTGTGTGCTTTCCATGTACTGTTATTGACCTCAGCAACAAGAGCGGGCCAACTCCGCGCAGAGTTCACGTACACCGCAACAACACCAAAAGAGGGCTTAAGTGATGCATCCGTCGGCTTTTCAAAATCCATGTGACATGCGGCAAAAGCAGCAATCACTCCACCAGCACTGACGAGAGATGGGGAAACAAATGAATCCCTCGTCGTTTCTGGAGAAGTTCCACCTTTCGGCAGCACCAGCGTCTGATTCGGCACAAATAGATCGACCCTTTGCAGCGGTTGCTCCTTCTCTGAAACGCTCCCCCCACCATCAATGAGAATTTTCGATGAAGGCATGGGAGAAGTTGGCTCAACAACTGCCGTTCCCATCTCACTGGATGCAGCTCCACGGCAGCACATCACCAACACGACGAAGAGGTGCAGCACCGCGGAAGTAAACACACGCCGGGACATGTTGGGCCTCTGCGGCTCGCTCTCTCTTCCTTCCCTC
>NW_919174.1:0-7498 GCF_000209065.1 Trypanosoma cruzi
GACGGCAAAAAATAGTGCCTGGTGAGGCGCTCCTGCGAATAACACCTCCAGCGCACAGCGGCGTGGCTGACGTCGTGTTGGTGGCCTCAGCTCCTTCAGTTTGCGCCTTACTGCAGCCACGAAAGCCCCATTCAAAAACGCAAACACGGCACACTTCCCAAAATTTTCGGACATGAGATAATCCCTGAGCTTCGACACGAGCAAATTGAAATCATTCGGCCGCATTAACTTTGCCAACCTGCATAATATTTTACCTCCGAGGTGGGAAGATATCGGTGCATTGAAAGGCGACTCACCATTGTGCTCTCCCCGTACTCGGACAATATTTGCAAGACATTCAAACGCCGTATTATCATCACACATTCTAAACATCCCAAAGCCAAAGTAATACTTGCTTCTCGGGGAGTTCGTCATCTCCACAGCGCGGTGACACTTCTCAATCCGTGCAGTACAATGTCGCTTACCAAAGATGTAGCGAAGAAGCGGCCCCACTTCATCCATGTGACCCCTCACCTCGCGCCAGCTTTCCGCTTGCCGCTGCACGGCTGATCACGCCACGTCCAAACGCACATTGCCTTCGCGTCGCTTTCGTCAGGACAATTCATCACAATTCGTGCGGCTCTCCCTTCGCTCGCCCAGTGTCCGCATATTTTTGTCTCTGGTGGTGTCACCACAAGCATGCCCCATTCAAGAGGAAGCAAACAAGTGGACAGGCGATTGTCCGGCTATGCCACGTCGTAGACAATATACCCCCTCACCCCGCACCAAGACGGGCCCTCACAACCTCTACGGTGCTGGACTCGCCCATGTATTCTGGCACCGCTCTGGTGGTCATGTCCAACAGATATGCTCCACTCACCATAAAGTTCGCAACCAAATGGAGTTTCTTGGCATCGCAGTGCAGCAGCTGGTAGAGGAGGTACGAGCCAGCACCCATCGACTTCCCGATCCCGGGCGTCCCAATCAACACATGTCGCCTAGGCTCAAAGTAGGTCCCAGGGTCAGGGCCGAGCAATTCGGTTAGATCATTCCTGACAATCTGCCACACTCGCTCCACCTCACAGTTCACATAGCAGTCACGAAGGGATTCATCCTCCTCCCACGAGTACGGCCATCCCTTGTCCGAGGTGAGCACCATCAGCCTGGGACGCAGTGCACCGGATTGCTGCACACCGTCATCCTTTTCGAGAGTGTCGCCAACTGCCTTGTACGTCCATGACTGCGGTGGTTCCCCCTCCTCCACCTCCATTCCCGTCCCCTCGCCGCCAGGAACTTCCACGACATGGTGCCACCTCGCATTGTACACAGACTCGTAGCATCCCTCCAGGTATGTCGGTGCACTCGACGTCGTTGGGTTCCTCGCTTCCTCGGCGGCCGCATCCAAGAACCTTTTAGTGATTTCATGAACATTTGCCTTTACCTCCGCAGTAGCCACCAACCAATTCAGTAGATTGTCCACACCATTTTTGTAAAGGTTGTGTACATCCTCTTCCATATCCATTTCATCCCGTACAGCCCCCTCCATCCTCTTGTAACGATCGGATGCCTGCATTTCGTTCAATACTCCCGCATCGCAAATATACTTCTTGGGGTTCTTAAAAAACTCCTCCAGTAAGACATCCCGATTGGCGTCCACAATGCCCCTGCCGCCCAAAATAATTCCGAAGGAAGTCATTCAGCCTCATGCTGGTGATGCGTTCCTTTCCCTCCTGCAGCACTTTATCCAGCCGACTGTCAAGAGTTCACTGCGGTTGCTGCGTTTCCCTCTTGTCTCCTCTTACACGTGCTGCGGGAGTCTGAGCTACGCCGCCCCCCGCTCCCCTCTGCGCCTGTCTCTCCTGCTCCTCTAAATCAACAGCAACGTCGCCATGCATGACGTCCAATTATGCCTCATCTTCTTCCAAAGTGTTTTCCGCTTGATTCACTGGTTCGTCCACATTAAAAGTTAAAAATGCCCTCACTGCGCCTCATTCATGGCTCACTTGAATTTCCACCTCGGCGCTGTCAGCAGCGTTCACAGCCGCGGTCAACCTTTCTTTAGAGTTAGACCAAATATTAAACTCCTTTAAGTGGCGAAACTCCTTCCAAAAAGCAAGTGTGTAAATTCCCTTTCTATGCAGTCTGCAAACATCTTTCTGCACCTTGCACTCCTGCAAGAATAAAATTTTAACAAGAAGCTGTATGTCTTCTACGTAAAAATCGACATCCAAAACAAACTCCTCCATCGTCACGTTGTAGTCTTTCATCAACAGCCGCCCTTCCGCCAACATAATTCCAAGGGAAACCGTTCAGCTTCACGTTGGTGCTGCTCATGGTCCACTGCAGCCACACTTCACTCCCCGCCACATGTCGAGCTGCAGCGTCGGAACCATCACAAGAGCCACGGCGAGGTGCCATCACAACACCCGTGCAGTGAAGCACCCACTCGCACCGCCCAACTGCGGCCAGCAGGTGCCGCTGGCTCCAAAGGACACTCTCGGCTGTCTCCTCCCGCAGTCCCAGTGGCGTTGGGCGTAACACTCGCACGGCTCGATGGTCGGTGCGCCATGCAGCCGCACTGCAACGCCTGTCGGCAAAACAGCCGAGGCCCACCACCCCCGCAGCAACACGAGGCGTGCAACCAACCCCCAACATACCGCCACACTATCGTCCTTTTTTATTTTGTTTTATTCACGTTGTCGGTCTGTTTGCCCCATCGCTGACACCAAAAATAGGTGCACACCTTCACAAAAGGGAAAGAAGAAAGAGAAAAGGAGGCACGACCCCACCGTCCCGCCGCGGGTCAACACTCCCCTCCACCCACCGCCATTGCCGCGCAGGAGACCGCAGTCACATCGCAGAGTCAGCACCACAACGTGCACCACACCACCGTGCAGTGAACGATGGGCGAGACGCGGCCACGCATCGCCCCGCTCCATTTTCCCACCACTCAAGTGTTGCGTGCCCACACAAAGTAACAAACAGAATCAAAGTGCACACAAACCCAACCAACACCCTCACTCGCTGAAGCACATTATTCGCTTGGAGTAACAACGTTTGGGGACACACCAGCAGTAGCGGGCTGCATGGGATTTCCCTGCCAACCCCGCAAAAAGACACAACAACTCTGCGGAGTAAAAGTGGCGGCCCCTCGGTGTTGTCTGCAGTTCACATGGCAGGAAGAATTCCACGCACGCATAGTTCCGGACACCTCGCTGTTTGAGTGCACATCAACAGTACGCGTAAAAAATACTTGCGTGCAAGACGACATTTAAGCACATGAAAAGGTCGGCCTGTTTTGTTTGATGGCGTTGGCGAGCAATCCCACACAATCCAATCAAAATGACACGCCGGAAAGAATGGCGTCAGTTGATAAACAAATAATTGCGCCGATGCAGAAGAAAGCTGAAATTTGGGTTTTGCACCCAACTCCGGGGGCGACAGTGGCATGAGAGTTTGTATGTGCGCAAGACCTTTCGTGGGACGGTGCTGCCCTCAATCCCGCCGTGCCCTGGAACAAAAGGGCGACAAAAACAAAAAAAATAAGAGCACACTCTCCAGAAAAGGAGCGACGGTTGGGCAGTCAACCCCCCGTTTCGTCTCACATGAAATCCACATATGTGCACTCCACCTCAAATACGTACCTCCCTGGACGCCACATGCATGACGTGTGGTTTCGTCGCTCGCAATGTGTTTTTCCTCCCGCAAGCAACAAAAACAATGGCCATGGCGCAGCTCCACTCAGGGGAGGCAATCGGGGCAGACACGGGTGGGAACCAGAGATCATACCAACAATAAGAATAATAATAAAAAAGGGGTAATAACGCCTCCAAGCCACAGAGTCGTGCAATGTTGATCCCTCTTTTTCTAAATTGAAACCTCCCCAACAGAACTAATGCAGCAGACACATGTGCAGCGCAATATCTTTCGCTGTCCCGCGTCCCATCTTACTTCCCATGAGTGCCACGGCGGTGGTGCCGGCGTTAAACCTGCGACGACCCCAAAATATCAGGCACCACGCTGTGGAGAGTGGATGCTTGACGAACGTGGCCGCGTTGGCGTCCAACAGAAAATGGCGTCAACTACAAAGAAACATCCGCGGCTCAAGCTACCCGTGTGTGGCCGTGCTAAAGCAAACACTGAGACGCGTGTGGAGCAACGCAAAAGAAAGAAAGAAAGAAAAAAAAAAAGAGAAATAAATAAATAATCCACGGGAATACACCGATCTCTATACATGTACGCAAAGTAATACATCATTCCGCGTAATTCCTCGATATTTCTCTTATGGTTCTTTCTACACAGCATCAGAAGCATAAAAAGCGACAGGCATGCCCTCCCACACAGTCATCTTGGAACAGGAGAGAGAGTCACTGCAGGCACCCGCACAAAAAATAGAAACAAACCAGCAATCAATGACGCTGTCGCTGCGGAGTACGATGGGTGGCTGCGCAGCTGCACAGCAGCCGTGGCCCCCACGCCCCCTTCCTCATATCAGCCAGCAACGCGCACTCACAACTTCCAGGAGTTGACGCGTCACAGAACGGCCTCATCGATTGTTTTCCCTAACGTTTTCCTGAATGCATCCTATGATCCGCACATCAGCCACCGTCTTCGAGCACGTACTCATTACAGAGTACAGATATGAAAGAGAGAGAGCACCAGCCCCCATATTCGGTGCTGCAGCGAAGAGCGTAAAACACACGCACACACACACACACACTCGTTACGCATCCGCCCCGGGCTAGCGTGATACCTCGATAATCCGTCGTCGTCGATAATCGATAAAATAAAATAAGAACACCAAATCAATCACCCAATCAATCTATGAATAATCAAAAGAAAGAAGATGCCTAGAAGCATCCACGTTATGCCGTACCTGCAAGGGGGTTTGTGCATTCTCGACGTGCAACGGTGCTGTTGAGTTGCGGAGCCTTTACACCCCCAAAAGGAGAAACTGCGCTAAATTTTTCGCCAAGCAAACCATCCTTACCTGTCCAGAGGGGCATAATTAACGCTGCAGCTCGCACTGGATGCACGGTCCAGCAGGCTCAGCGCGTCTGAGCGGGTGTCACCGGCCATGGGCTGCAACGGCGGTGCGGGTGGTTGGTACGACGACGCAACGGTGGTGCCTGAGGCGTACGACGATGACGTCATGTCGTGAGGCTTCTGCGTCTCTTCGTCGCTTTCCTCGTCATCGCGCAGCAGCGCCTCCAGCCCTCCACGCCGCGGCTCGCGCAGCTCCTGCCAGTGGTGGTCCTCCGCGTACCAAAAAACAACGCTGTACACAGTGACCGCAAGCAGCACGGTCGTCAGCAGCAGCACCGTAGCCACGTACGCCCTCACACCGCCGTCGCTCGGCGCAAGGTGGTTGGCCGCGCTGACCACGCACAGCGCCGCAAGGAGCACAAAGCTCGCCGTCTGCAACACCGTCAGGAAGGCCGAGCGCATCATGTTCGTGAAGGCAACCACGCCCGCACCCGCAAGCAGCACAGCAGCCATGCAGAAGTACAGGACGTGGCAGCCTCCCACGGGCGGGTGCACAGCAGCAATCAGGCCCACCACACACAGCACGGACAGCTGGAACACGCACCAGTACACGTGGCTGCCCCTCATGTTCGTCAGCATGCCGCCGTACATCCGCTGCTGCGCCGCGGGGTGCCAATACCCGACGGGGTACAGCAGGCGCTCGTGCAGCGGCTTCCTCGAAAACTGCCAGTACTTCGTGAAGCTCGCGCCCACGTGGCGAGCAATCAAGTAGCACACGCCAGCAGGGAACGCCACACCGTACAGCACACCAACGACACCGACCACGCGGTGCTGCACGGGAGCGTCGGGCATCGCCAGTGCAAGCACGGAGCCAAAGAAGATACCGAGGTGCATCGCGTGCGCCACGACGCACGTCAGGCTCGGGAAGCGCATCGCAGCCCACGCACTCGCAGCGTCCACGCCGCGCCACCGCTGGAAGGCGGCCGTCACACCGCAGTGCACGCACCCGAACACAGCGGCGAGCAGCGCGTTGCCCACCACCATCCACAGCGGGTCAAGGACAGCGAACACCGAGAGGAAGTACGGCAGCGCAACGGTGCTCGCACGCTCCTGCACAGAGGCGCATGGCATCCTTGCGAACACGCCGAACGCCTGCATCTCCAGAATGGAGCCCAGCCCGCCGGTCACCACCACGGCAACAGCCGCCGCACCCGCAACAACGCCGGTGATTGCCGAGAGGGCGCTGGCAGCAACGGGCAGCGTGTCGGACCTGATCGTGAAGGACCCAAGCAGCACACCCTTGCAGCCGCCGAACACCGCCACAGCGTCGCACCGAATGACTATCGTCTCGTCACCAGCAGTGAAGTAACCGCGGTGCACGGGCACAGCCAGCTCCAGGACGGTGGACGGATTCGTCGCGTTGCGCATCCACGTCGCGTTGCGCAGCATCGCTCCCCACGGGCCGCCGAACCCGCGCGGCTGCGCCGTCGACACCGGCACAAAGCTCAGGTGCGTGCCGAGCCGCGGGTCGCTTGCCCACCGAAACGGCGGCGGCAGCGCCACCATCAGCAGCGTCGGGACGGCGCTCCCACCGCCGCGGATGTCGTTCTGCGTCAGGCCTCCTCCAGCCGCCGTCGTCGTCACGGCGAGCGTCGGGCACGCCACGTCGCTCCACCACAGCGTGCCGCTCACCGACGCCGTCGGGGTCCGCGTGGGCGACAGCGCCACCGTCTCCGTCACCTGCAGGGTCTCCGTCGGCCCGTACTGCGGTGGACTGTAGTGCGTCGCGCTCAGGCTCGGCGTCCACGTCGGCGTCGGGCTGCGCGTCTCCGTCAGCGTCGCCGTGTGACTCAGCAGCGGCATGACGGGCGTGCGGTTGCACCCGTCCACGTGCGGCAGGTACACCGGCAGGCAGTCGCGCCCGTACCCGCCCTCAGCACAGCGGCAGCCGCACGACCCCGACATCGCCCTCGTCGCAGCAGCAAAGCAGTGCACGTCGGTGTCGCACACGCCACACGCCACGGGAAGGAATTCCCCGATGATGCCGGCGGACCTGTAGTCCATAGGCCGCAGCGCCTGCCCGTTGAGCGTCAGACACCCCACGACGAACTTTCGGCCGGCGCCCACGAGCACAACGGTGCCGTCCATCACGACAGGCCCGCTGCCGACGTTCCCGTAGAGCGTCAGCGTGCTCCGCACAAGTTCCGCACGGCGCGGGTACGACGGCACCGAAAGGAGCCTGCCGCTGATGCTGTTGCCGCGCACCGACAGCCACGACCCGGACGCAAACGACGCCGACCCCCGCAGCACAAGCAGCGCGCCATCGGTCAGCGCACCGGCGTTGTCGTTCACTACGACAGCGGACGCATTAGCCACCACCCCGCTGTCGAACACCAACCCATGCGCGGCGTACAACTGGCTCCCCGACACGCGCAGCACAGCGCCCCCCGACGCAACCACGCGCGCACTCGCGTACAACGCATATTCGCCACCGAACACAGCCGCGTCCAGCGCGGCACCGCCACCGACAAGC
>NW_919186.1:0-7583 GCF_000209065.1 Trypanosoma cruzi
CCTCCCGTGCTTGCCCCGATTGCTTCCCCTGAGTGATGCTGCGCCATGGCCATTATTATTATTATTTTTTTGGTTGTTTGCAGGAGGAAAAACACATGCGAGCGACGAAATCACACGCCATGCATGTGGCGTTCAGGGAGGTACATATTTGAGATGGAGTGCACATATGTGGATGTCATGTGAGAAGGAATGGGGGTTGACTGCCCAACCGTCGCTCCTTTTCTGGAGAGTGTGCTCTTCCTTTTTTTTTTGCCCTTTTTCGTCAGGGCACGGCGGGATTGGACAGCACGGTCCCACGAAAGGTATTGCACAAATACACACTCTCACGCCACTGTCGTCTCCGAATTCGGGTGCAAAATCCAAATCCCTGCTGCTTTTTGCATTGGCGCAATTATTTATTATTAACTGACGCCATTCTGTCCGGCGTGTCACTTTGATTGGATTGTGTGGGACTGCTCGCCAACGCCATCGGAGAAAGCAGGCCGACTTTTTCACGTATTTAATTGCCATCTTGCGCGCACGTATTTTTTTCACATGTTCTGTTGGGCACTTAATTAGCGAGGAATCCGGAACAATTTGTGTGTGCAATTTGTTTTGCCATGTGAACTGCGGGCAACACCGAGGGGCTGCCACTTTGACTCCGCAGAGTTGTTGTGTCTCTTTGCGGGGTTGGCAGGGAAATTCCATGCAGCCTGCTACTGCTGGTGTGTCCTTAAATGCTGTCACTCCATGCGAATAATGTGCTTCATCGAGTGAGGGGGATGATTGGGTTTGTGTGCACTCTGTTTGTTACTTTGTGCGGGCACGCAATACTTGAGTGGTGGGAAAATGTAGCGGGGCGATGCATGGCTGCGTCTCGCCCATCGTTCAGAGCACGATGGTGTGGTGCACATTGTGGTGCTGACTCTGCGATGTGACTGCGGTCTCCTGCGCGGCAATGGTGGTGGGTGGACGAGAGTGTTGGCCCGCGGAGGGACGGTGGGATTGTGTTTTCTTTTTATTCTTTTTACTTCACCCTCTGTGAAGGTGTACACTCATTACTAGTGTTATTGATAGGGCAAACAGACAGACAACGTGAATAAAACAAAATAAAAAAGGACGATAATGTGGCGGTGTTGTTTCGGTCGATTGCACGTTGCGTTGCTGCGGGGGCGGTGGGCCTTGACCGCTTCACCGACAGGCGTTGCAGTGCGGCTGCATGGCGCAGCGACCACCCCGCCGTGCGAGTGCCACGCCCAACGCCATTGGGACAGCGGGACGAAACAGCCGCGATTGCCCTTTGGAGCCAGCGGCACCTGCTGGCCGCAGTTGGACGGTGCGAGTGGGCTGCTTCACTGCACAGGTGTTGTGATGGCACCTCGCCGTGGCTCTTGTGGTGGTTCTCATGCTGCAACTTGCAAAGGAGTGGAGGAAAGGCAGCGACCAAAGTGGACTTTTGACAGTCGGCTGGAAAGAGTGCTGCTGGAGGGAAAGGAGCGCATCACCAACATGAGACTGAATGATTTCCTTCGGAATTATTTTGACGGCAGGGGCGTTGAGGAATTCAATGAGAACGTCTATATGAAGGACTTTTTAAGTAGCCCCAATGAGTTCATTCAAGGCGAAGTGTTATTGAGCACAGTAGAGGCATCGCCGCCATACCAAGAGCTGAAAAAAGAGCGTGAGGAGTTTTACATGCTATTGGGGGCTTCACATAAGCTTTAAAAAGAGCGTATTGTCACTCTCAGGCAATTGAGGGACTTAAAAAAGAAAGGATACGGTCACTCCTCTTGCAAGGGCACAAATAAACACAGCCTTTTCTCAGGTACTGAGAGAAGAGAGGCGGAAGGCAGAAGAAAGGGGAAGGCGAGAACGACAAGAGCTGGGGATTGACTTTTCCACTAGGATTAAATATGCGGTGTTTAAAGGAAGGGTTCGCGTGGACAAAATGGGACTGAATGATTTTCTTACGATGGAATTGGACGGCAGAGGCGCTTTGGACGCCAATCGGAATGTCTTGCAGGAGGGTTTTTAAGGATGCCGAGAAATATATTCGCGATGCGGGAGTATTGTGCGAAATACAGGCATCCGATCGTTATGTGAGGATGGAGAGGGCTGTGAGGGGTGAAATGGATATGGAAGAAGATGTACGCAAGCTTTACAAAAATGGTGTGTACGATCTACTGAAGTGATCAGAAGCTGCTACGGAAGTAAAAGCAAATGTTCAAGAAATCACTAAAAGGTTTTTGGATGCAGCCGCCGAGGAAGCGAGGAACCCAAAGAAGTCGAGTGCACCGATATACTTGGAGGGATGCTACGAGTCTGTGTACAATGCGAGGTGACATCATGTGGTGAAAGTTCCTGACGACAGCGGAATTGGAATGAAGGTGGAGGAGGGGAAGCCAGAACAGTCATAGGCGTACAAGGCAGTTGGCCCAACCCTCGAAAAGGATGACAGTGCGGAGCAATCCGGTGCACCGCGTCCCAGGCTGATGGTGCTCACCTCGGACAAGGGATGGCCGTGCTCGTGGGAGGAGGATGAATCCACTCGTGACTGCTATGTGAACTGTGAGGGGGAGCGAGTCTGGCAGACCGTCAGGAATGATCTAACCGAATTGCTCAGCCCTCACCCTGGGGCCTACTTTGAGCCTAGGCGACGTGTGTTGATTGGGACGCCCGGGATAGGGAAATCGGTGACTGCCGGTTCGCACCTCCTCTACCAGCTGCTGCACGACGATGTCGAGAAAATCCAAGTGGTAGTCCACTGTTTTGGTGGAGGAGATGCGTACGTGTTTGACAAGACCATCCAGAGCGGTGACAAGATGCAGCGATGAGGACATGTGCATCTCTGAGTTGAGAAGTTTGAGGGGGCATGGGAGGAATGTGTATATTATCTACGATGTGGCAAAGGAGGGAACGCCGCCACCGAGACATTTTGCGCCTACTTCTGGATGGGGCATGATTACGGTGTCATTCCCAAAGGTAACCAACTATGATGAGTGGGCGAAGCAAATACAAGCCGCGCGAGTCATCGTGAAGTGCCCCGACGAGATGGATGTGAAGGCGATGTGTGCATGGATAACGCGTGATGAGACCAAAGAGAAACAAGCGGAATGCTGGAAGAGGTCGAAAAACACATGTATCTTTTGGGACCGATTCCACGTCACGTCTTTGATGAGGAGGCGTTTAAGGAACGCTGCGGAGCGGTGAGGTTTGCATTGCAATCGATCAACGAGGTAACTGTGAAGAAGCACTTTTCACGGGGAGGTGAGTCGCCATGGTATTCTGAGGATCCGTCCCACAAGCTTGTGAAAGTTGTTCGGGAAATATACGCAGGCGGTGTGATCCTTTTCAATGCACCGATATCTGATTGCCTCGAGGAACGGACATTGGAACGCTTCCCAAGTGTAACAGAACAAAATGGCTTTTTGAGGCTGATGTTGGCGTCGAAGGATAATATTTTGCCAATATTTTTTGGATGGCTTGCTTTGAAATTGTGCACGGAGAGTGCCTTTGTCAAGACAATGGGGACGAAACTCACGGAGTTTGAGCCACCAACAGGACGTCAAGCAAAGCCCTGCGTTTTGAAGTTGGCCACTGAATTGCATCCCAAGGGAGATGAAGGTTTGCTGCCGAGTGAATATGAAAAAACGATCCGTAAAATAAAGTACGGGGTGCTGTACAAACCGGCGGTTGAAAACTTTCCGCTGGTGGACGCCTTTTTTTTCTTGGTGTCCAATCCAATGACCCTGGTTGGGCTGCGGATGACTACGGCGGGTGGGCACCACGCCACCGCCAGCACTGTGAGGCAGTTCACTGTGTGCCTGGCGGCTTATTTTAATGGTTGGGAGGAATCATCCCGAGACATGTCGTGGGAGATTATTTACGTGCAGCACGCAGACAGCAAGCCGATGAATGGCTGGTGGAGATGTGATGTCGAAAATTCCAATAGTGTGAGCGAGGAGGAAAAAAGGGGATTTTGGCGTTTTGGAACGGAAAGGTACACCAATACCAGTTTTCGTTAACACCTGAATTTGTAATTAAAATCCGAGAAATGAGAATACAATAATCTTGTAGAAAATGGATAGGGAAGAAAGTTGAGGAAATAATTGGGGAAATTAGCGCATTGCGTTTGTCGTGAAATTTAACAGGGAATAATCTTCTGGGCCGCTGACTGGATCCTGAAATAATCTATATAAACCAAACAAGATAGAGAAAAAGGGGAGTATCGAAGAGGCAGTTAATTGCCTCAATGTTTTTCTTAATATATATATATTCTGTTGACCACTCACGTTGTCTTTTGTCCTCAGAACATAATTACTTAAGAGGTGGCAGACTTTGGGGTCCTCCAACCACAAGACTCCGCCGCTCCCCTTCGCCAATTCCTGAAGTTTAAAAACAAGACCGCGTGATATTCCGTCTGCGGGGTTTTGTGCAGACCATACGTAACCAAAGGATGCCTTTATTTCGCGAGAGTCCAAAAACCCATATATCCGTCGCAGCTCCCACGTCATGGCGTGTGATTTTGAGCTGCCTTTATTCGCCGCTCCTTGCAGCAAAGTATTTTTCACCCAAACGTCCATGGTGGATGGCAGGATGGCGGACAAGGCCGATAAGGCTAAGCGTACCGCACGCACCTCGGCCTGCATGATAAGAAAGGGCTTCCTCTCCCATTTCCCTCCGGCAATTTTAACGTCGCCTGAATCTTGAATGAAAACGGCTCCCCATCCATGGAGCGATGCATCCCTGATGATGGCGGCCGATGCCTTTTCTGTGGGCTTGTTGTTTCGATCACGATTATACTCGATGATGTGTCGTGATCTCTCGCCCAAACCAATTGCTGCCGGCGGAAGGTTCCCTGGGGATGTCTCCTGCAGAATCCCCCGGTTAAGTGCGGATAATCTTCGTTGCACTGCCTTGATGAAAAAATAGTAGCCACATAAACGCGTGCCCAAAATGGCCGCCAAATATAAAAAGCGTGACACCATTGCCTCCATTTCCGAGGTGTTTGAAGAATTGAGCGCCGGCATGGCGCGCACAGACCGGACAAACTTGTCACTCAAGAATACCGCCCGGTGAGTGTGATCAAACTGCATCCACAGGAAGGTGTACTGCGCAGCACCCGATTCGCATTCCTCCCCCATCGTGGCGTAGCGGCCGTCCGCATTACGCATCACTTGGGCCTCCCACCATGTCGCATTGCTCTTTGACCCTGCACTGCGTATATTATCGATCCAAACGTCGACACGCACCAATGGAGGTGCAGCCCAAAGGAAGTGAACCACCGTCGTCACCACCGCAATTGTCGAAGTAATAATAATCCGGAGAATTTCTGGGCTGGCCTTGTTTCCTTCCATTGGGAGCCGTGTGGGTCCCACCAGCGTGCCGTCCTCCACGCGGCATCAAAATAGATGCCGGGCCTCCCGCGGTAAAGACTTTTTTTAAAAGGATGCCCTGAAGTCCAGGCAGAAAGCGGCCTCAGCCATCACAGGCAGCAAATGACGGGAAATGTGTAAAGGAGGAGCATTAGCCTCATAAGGGACGTCTCTGTTCCTGTCGCGTGGCTACGCAATCCATCGTCGTTGCAAGCCGGTGGTTTTCCCATCCACAACCAAAAAGCCGTTATCCATCCGATTGTTGTTGCAGACAAAGCGTTCTCGATTATTCCCCCTTCCTTCAATAATCGCGCGTCATCAACCCAAGTCCTCCGTGAGCTTTTGCCTAATGTAAAAAAGAACGGAGAAAAAAGGGACCGCCCGACAAGGCCCCAAACTTGCATGAGTCTCGTAATTGTAGCGGAGTGAGAATGAAAACCAAAGAAAAAGTGCTCCTCCGCTCTCAACTAGGGTTCCTGCCCTTCCGCAGTTTCTCCCCTTCACATCAATACAACCAGCAACGATACATGGGTCAGCATTGTGGTGTCATTCTCCATTTACCGAACTGTGCTCTGGAAAAGGTCGAACGGGTCGACGTGCTTCGCCAACTGCGGGATCACGTGTGGGTCCAAATTGTATTTCTCCACTATTTGAGCAGCGTGCCTCGACGCACCCCGCTTTATGGAATGCGCCGTGGCATTCCAAGGAGCCAGAGCTCGCCCCACGTGAGCAGTCGTAAGATTCGTAAGCTTTTTGTTTTCTTGAAGTGTCTTGCATAGCTTTATAGAGTCAAAGGCGTCCTGCCCTCGTATCCTCACGAACCGCGAGGCGCGGTGGGGATCCGCCTCGCCGTCTTTGGTGCCACGGACCAATACAAAATTATGGTCCCGTCACGCTACATTGTAAAATTGTTGTGGGGTTAAGGCCGCAATCTCGGACCAACGACTCGCCGCTATCCACGCAAGTCGAAAAACAACACGTTCCTTCCAATTGGTCTTGCTGTGGATAAATTGACCCATCCCTTCCTTTGTCAGGGGGCGTGCCTGCTTCGTCTCCGATCGTGCCGCAATTTTTTGTAGCCCCAGAATCATCATTTCCAGCGGGGTTCGATTCATTTCCAACATAGACCGCAGCATCCTGGTGTGCCGCGGTCGGGTCGATGGCGCCACTTCGATTGCCATCAAAAAGGCCGCGCAGCTCTCCTTGTTGATCGGCTGTTCGTGCGTGCGGCAAAAAAAAAAAGCGTTGAAAATTGCCCGCTAGGGACATTCTCTGCTCCCGCGTTGACGGTGCCCACATTTCTCGAGCCACATCGTTCGCCCTCCTTATGTAGCCGGGCCAAAGCGGGGATGTCGGTAATTCGTCGTACCACAGTCGAGCGTCGTTGGCGGATAAGCTCCATTGCCCTTCTCAACGATTGCGTCGGGCAATTCAAAATATCGGATGGAGTGTCGGCGGTGCGGTGCGACTTCTGTGCGGAATGGCCGGAGGCGGTGGAATGGATGGAGGCTGCCGTCGTCCGCTCCCATAAGCGGCGGGCAGCCCCTCTGCCGTTTTTGACGGCCATCTGCGCTGCGAGCAATTTCCTCTGGCCATGCTGCGTACGTTGCACGTGGATGCGTCGTGCCCGTACATTTGACACCGTTGACATCGCACCGGACGCTGCGTCCCTCGCCGTCCCACGAGAGGCTGGGTGGCCCTCGCGAAGGTGTCATTTTCATGAACGGCTGTGTGAAGTCTGGCACAAATTCTGAGAGCGGGATGCCGGGATCGGATGCCATCATGAGATGCATCCGGAATGCCTGCAGTACGTTCTTACCAAATTTCATGCATGTATCCGTGAAATCCTGCTCAGCTTCAAACGCACTAATCCAATCAACCAAAGGGTCAAAGGAAAGCTTAGTCTGGTCCTCAGTCTGTTGCCAATAATTGTATGCACTCCGGATGTCAAAGACGACCCCGGAAGAGCCGTTATTCCATACAGGTAAGGGCCACATAGTGACGTCAAATGCACTGAATCGACGTTTCTCTTCTTCTGGACCAGAAGTATTGCCCAATGGAGAGGTGCGAGAAGTTAAAGGCATCGAGGGTAGAAAATGCGGTCTCCCAACATTGTCGCGAGAAGTCGGGGGAATAACCGGCCGTCTCTGACCCGTCGGGCTTTGTCGGAGCGCACTTATAGGCATGCCCCCAGCCATCAAGAGATGCGTTTGATGCGATTGTGTAGGA
>NW_919188.1:0-7586 GCF_000209065.1 Trypanosoma cruzi
CAGTGACCGTGACAAGGAATGGTGAAACTGTTGAGTTTGTAAAGGATGAATACATTCAGAGCGACATTGAAAAGATGAAGGCAAAGCTGCCAACCTTGAAACCAGCATTTCGAAGACCGAATGGTACCATAACTCCTGCCACATCGAGTGGGTTGACAGATGGTGGCAGTGCCATGCTGCTAATGTCCGAAGAGAAGGCAAAACAGTTGGGATATCCCACAGATATCAGCGTAAAAAGCTGGCATTTTTCTGCCATTGATCCGTATCCACAACTTTTACTTGCCCCTGTGCTTGGGTGGGGTCCAACATTAAAACGCGCAGGTCTTACGGCGGAGGATATTGATCTCTTTGAGATTCATGAGGCGTTTGCTGCGCAGGTGCTTGCAACTATCAAGTGTCTACAATCTCCGGAATTTTTTGAAAGATACACCGGTTCGAGGGATGTTGTGCTGAGGGAAAAATTTGATTTTTCCAAACTGAATGTTAATGGAGGAGCTATGGCGCTCGGTCATCCTTTTGCAGCCACCGGTGGACGCCTTGTAACATCATTGGCAAATGAGCTGCGCCGTTCAGGCAAACGTCATGGTCTTATTAGCATATGCGCTGCTGGTGGATTGGGGGGCATTGCCATTTTGGAACACACACCCGAGACAAACTAGTATGACAAAATTAGTTTGCCCATTCTTACCCGGATTTGGATATGTTAGGGAGTCCGTGACTATTAGGAAGCAACTATTATATATTTTTTTTCTTGGATTTTTTTTTTTTATTATTTTCCTTTACTGGGATCTTGATTTTTTTGCAAGTGTGATGTTTCTGCTTCTTTTATTTGGTTTTAGTTTCTTTTAGTGGAAAGGAGGGCATTAAATGCTTTTGCTTATTAGGTTTTGTCCGGACGACATCAATTTTTTTTTTCTTTGTTTTGGAATATATGGTCAACTTTATTGCTATATTATGCCTTTATTTCCTTTGTTGTTTCAATACAACTTCTTCCAACAAACTTTTGACACCTGCACAGGAAATTAGAGATGATAATCTGGGCTGTAGGCACAACGAACAAGGCGAAGCTGGACTCTGTCGATACTGCTGTTCGTATGTGCTTTCCGAGTTATCAGCACGATGTTCGTCCTGTGGCAGTACTTTCCATAGTTCGTGCACAACCCATCTCGGCCGAGGAGTCGCAACAGGGTGCACAGCACCGGGCTCATGAAGCTCTGCGTCTTGTCCCTGAGGCTCATTATGGCGTTGGACTAGAAGGCGGGCTGGAGAAAATATCGGATCGATGGTTTGAATGTGGTTGGATGTATGTGATAGAGCGCTCTACTGGGAGGTGTGGAATAGGCTCTTCCGCACGTTTTGAGATGAGCCAAAAGCTTATGAGCAAGATTCTTGACGAGGGCAAGGAACTAGCGGAGGTAATGGATGAGATGACCGGTCAGACAGATGTAAGGTCTGGACAGGGTGCAATGGGAGTATTGACAGCTGGATATTTGAACCGTACTGAGTCCTATTCTCACGGTCTGATCTTTGCGCTAGCTCCATTTCTTTCCGATCACAAGTATTGGGACTAATAAACACCTTTTTTTTTATTTTTGAAAAAAATATGCAGAATGCGTTTTGATGCGGGACTGAGGGCGCATTGTTTCAGACTTAAAATTTTTTTTTTTAAATAACCTCAGCTTTTCCTTTACTTGCCTTCATAGAGGCTTGTGAGAAGAATTGTGACCAGATAGGGCCAATTAGACGATAGCGCTTCTTGTTTAGGCACTTCGTTTCTTTGCTCTTTAGCTGATTTTTTTTTTCTCCAGGGATACCGCGTTGTGAGGCAGTGGATGCAGTTTTTTCTTTCTTTTATTTCATTTGGCCGCTGTTGTTCCTCACGCGGAGGGGATTCCCGGCGGTTGCGCGGCCCCGAAGACCACCACTTCTTGGGTCCACAACAACTTTTTTTATTGTAGAATATGCCTTTTGAATTTATTTGCTTATTTTTCTATGCGTTTCGGGTGGATCTTACTTGGAGTGGCGAAATTTGGGCGCATTGGAAAAGACTTTTTATCCTCTCTTGTTTTTTTTTTTCTTTTTAATCTGCACGAAGAAGGGACCAGGTCTCGTCTAGTTGCATATCCTTGTGCAATTGTTGATATTCGGGAACGTGATTATGTTTACACTGGTGGGGTTGGGCCTTGGCGATGCCAGTGATATCACGCTAAAAGGTCTTAAAGCTGTGCATGAGGCAGATGTTGTGTACTTGGAGGCTTACACATCGTTTCTCATTAATAGTTCTGCAGAGGAGCTGGCCAATGTTTACGAGAAACCTGTTCTGGTTGCGGACAGAGAGATGGTAGAGAGTGGGGAAGTCCTGCAGGAAGCTTCAGATAAAAAAGTTGTATTGCTCGTTGTTGGGGACGTATTTGGAGCCACTACACACTTCGATTTGTTGTTGCGATGCCATGAGCAGGGTATTCCTTGCCGATCCATCCACAACGCTTCTATTATTAATGCTGTGGGTTGCTGCGGACTTCAGCTCTATCGGTTTGGCCAAGTAATCTCCCTCTGCTTCTGGACGGAAACGTGGCGCCCAGACTCGTGGTACGACAGACTCATGTCTAACCGAGAGATGGGGCTCCACACATTGGTATTGCTTGATATCAAAGTAAAGGAGATCTCTGATGAAAATCTGGCACGTGGACGTAATGTGTATGAACCACCACGCTATATGCGTATCAATGAGGCCATTGACCAAATATTGGAGGTTGAACAGAAGAAAAAGGGCGGTGCAGTAGCGGAAGATGGAAGCACCATGTCCATTGCTCTGGCACGTGTGGGGTCGAATGCGCAGCAAGTCGTCGCCGGAACAATGCGGGAGTTACGTGAGCTTGATTTTGGGGATCCACTTCATTCATTGATAATTGCTGGTGATATTCACACCTGCGAGACTGAACACGTTAACCTCTTTCGCTCAAAGTAAGTTTAAAAAAATGAGGAAAAAGAGGAAAGAGGATCCCATGGGGTCAAAAGGGAGCAGCATTTATCTTTATTTCTTCCTCTCCTTACCTTTTAGCCGTTGGCTTCCTGTTTACTGCGTTTTTTGTGTTTCATGTGCCTTTCTCTTAAAGGAAAGGGAGTCAAAGGAGGCCCACACATTGCATTAGGAGCAATAATGCGGGGGGCCACAAGACACTTGCGCTACCTGTGTCCCACTGGCGTTCTGATGAATTTTTTTCCTCTGGGAATGTATAGTGGTCCAGTAAACGCACATGTTTTTCTACCAAATAACAATCTGGATGGTAGGGCGACAAATCACATGAAAAAGATTGATGGACTGACGAAGGACCCACAGCTTGTCTTTTCTCGAAACGATTTGAAGCTCCAGTGCGAGTATTGTCGGTTTCAGTGGGTCCACGACACACTTTGTGTGCGTTGCCCTGCTCAGCCAAAGCACAATAAGCGCGAGATGTGGTTGCAGCCAACGTGGATGTGGGGGAAACAGCAGCCGTACCAGTACTATAAATACATGCCAGCGGTACGCAACCCGAGGACAGGTATGCCTTTGGCTCGTGAGGATGCAAGCGGTATGAACAACGAGAGACGTGGGCAGGGTCTAACCACGAAAACACTCAATATCGAGAAGGAGAGACGGGGTATCTCGAGAGCAGTGAGCAATATTGGGAATTACAACACCCGCTGGCAGACTCGTTTTCCCTTTCCAGCGTAGCGGTGAAGAATCCATTTTTCTTTTCTAGTTTTCTCTACGGCAGTGGGTTCGCTGCCCTTGGGTGTGGCTTATATTACTCTGTCGGTGGTATTATTGCTTTCTCTGTTTCAATTCTCTCTCAAGCTGATAGACTGAAGGGCATAATCAGCAGCTGCAACACCGCTGCTTACTGCACTGGAAAGTTTCCTTTCAAAAAACGAGGAAGGTCTATAAGTTAAGTACAGTGGATATTTGAAGCTATGAGTGCTGATCCTGATGCACCGGCGGATCCAAATCGCCGTAGCGGGGGACACATTGTTCGAAATATGATTTATAGACACGATAGCGCCCGTAATCTTGAGATTGTAACAGGTTGGCAGGATCAGGGAACGCGTGAATACAATCAAAAAATTGTGCCTCCCGCCAAAATGGAATTACATTCGAAACACCCATGCCATGCACTCAATACACAGCTGCTGCGCTGCAGCTTAGATTGCCCTGCAGAAATGAAGTTGGCAGGACGCATCGCCACATGCAACACAGAGCGCAAGGCTCTTATGGTTTGCCTCACAAAGCAAAAACATTGGAAACCAGAACCCCCGTCGGCGTGGTACAGATTTTGGTGACCAACGTGGACGGATGGTAATCAGTTTTACCCCGATAAAAGCTAAGTATTGCCGTTTTTTTTTTTTTTTTTTTTGAGGCGGCGTAAGGTGCCATTGTCTGTTTTCACGCTTTATTGCTTCTCCCATTCCCTATTTTCTCTTACCACTCACTTTTTGTTTTCTTCACGATCATTAAAAAATACCCTCAAAAATAAAGATTAGGAAGAAGCGGAACGCAGCGAAAAGCCAAGTAACCAGCAAGAATATTAACAAAAATTCCCCAAAGAATTAACAAAGATGCTTCGTCGCACAGGCCCTGCCGTGAGTTTCACGACATCTCACCGCGCTCTCATGTTGCGCACAAGCCGCCCACTTCTGGGGGGTGATATGAACTCCAAAGAGCGCTTTAAAGCGGCATGGGATGAGATGCCTCTTCACCTCCTTGGTGCCTCGCGAAAACAAGTGTTTGAGTGGCACTGGAAGTGCATGTACCAGCTTGGTATTCGTGATACCACCCGTATGACGAAGCTCCGAGTGTTGACGAATTGGGTTGGACTCTTTTCCTTTATGTACCTCACCTATATCTCCGTTTTCTACTCCTCCTTCTACCACATTTATTACGAGGACTGGCCTGAGGAGTTCAAGCGCGAGAATGCACGCGCCTACGCGCAGTCAAAGGGTTCTGATGTATGGGCAGCCGATGGCAAGTTCATCCGTCCATATTTCCACATCAGCCCACCGATGCTCACCATGACGGCTGAGGACATTTAAAGCAATAGACAGTAGAGTGAGCAAAGGAACAGAGAAAGTAGAGAAAAATGTATTACTTATATGAAGAAGAATTGGGAGTGGGATTTGTGAATAATGAAAAATTCGGGAGGTTTCAATTTCAGCAAGGTGTCAAAAAAATTGGGGAGGGGGGAGGGAGGGAGTATGGTGCTAATTTTACTTTGATATATTTTTTTCTTTTTTCTCCCAAAGCACTTTATGAGAGTAATGAACTCTTCGTCAGACTGTTCGTGCCAATTTATTTATACAATAACCTCGGAGCATTGAAAAAAAAAAAAAAAAAAGGAAGATAGACTGGGAGGGAGACAGAAAAACAGAGATGGAGGTGAGCGTCAAGGAAGTGTGGAGGTGTTTCAAGTATTTCCCTACCTCAAGTTACTTCTCAGTAAGGTGTAAGAGCTCTGTAAGCAGCAGATGAAGAATGTTATGTGCTTACGCCTAGCTTGCTTTTTGGGGACGGTGAGAAGCGTAGCTGTGGTGAGAGTGGGTGTTGTTCTGTGTATATGGCTTCACGTTTAACGATATATACCTATTTATCCATTTGTCTATAAATATGTGTTGTGTATCGCATGCGATTCTTTTTTGTCATTTCTATTATTTGTTTTGGCAAGAACCCTATTGAGGTGGGGTGGAGAGAGAGTGGGTTTGCGGGGCTGGTTGCACAAAAAACTTGGGGAAGCCAAAAGGTGTGGGAGAGATTTTCATGTTTGCCGTGAAGTGTGAGGCTGCCCTCTTGTGGCATCCTGTGGTGCATCACAGCTTGCTCTTGCTGCGTACCTTGAGGCAACGCCACACACTTGTCCTGGAACCCTCTTTCACGACAACTTCTCGACCAGATGAATTTTGGCGTCTCTCACAGGCCGGCAATTACGTTTCTATTAATGCAACAATTAATAGCGATAGTGTCTCCCTTGAAGGGGGCGAAGAGGAAGGAAGGGGAACGTCTCTGCTACACATTTCCGAGGGTGGACTGCACCGCGTACACAACCCGCAGCATATTTTCTACTTTATTTCCTCTTCCACGTTTGTGGAACAAAAGCAGCAACTCCAGACGTACTTGGATGCTGCCTTTGTCACGGATAATGTGCTGCGTGCCGTAGACGATGTTCTTCTTGCACTGACTACTGATGAAATGGAGGTGACGCGTCAGACGCACAGCAACTTGATGGATCTTGTCGCCCGCCTTGAGACTTTTCTAGAGAGTGACAATGATGATGTGATGCAGGAGACAGAGAAGTGGAGCACGTGGCCGCTCTTTACGACACTGAAGTTTCTTGTAGAAGAGGCCGGGCTTTTGCTGGGTCCATTTCCTCGCGTGGCAAAGGCGTATCGTCAGCTGCAGGATTCGAAGCCCGTAGTTGCTCACACACGGCTTGTGAACCGTACTGTAAACTTGGCGCTGAGCGGGGAGGGGTTGTTTGTACAGCCGCCAGCGTGGCCATACCGGGGGTTTCTCCGCGAGGCGCAACGAAAACTGGCTGAATACACTGCAGATCCCGCCGAGCGCATGATGGAAGGTGTTTTGGGTGAGAAGGGGCCATTGAAGGCACGTGTGAGTGGTGCTCGCTTTGGATTACAACCTGTCTCTGCGCGCATGCCGTGGAATATGCAGCGAGAAAAAATGGGAAGATCTTAGCCTTTGCATGCATTCTGCACGCGGGAATGGCGTTTGAAATTAAGGCTACTGGATTTTTTTGGTTTTTTGTTTTTATTGAATTTTCTTGTACGCCTTTATTTTATTATTTTTATGCTATTTTTATTTTTGTTTTTATTTGCCTTATACTCCTAGTGTGTATCGCTTGTGTGTAACGGTGACGTTGGATTTGGTGGGATGAGCCGCAACGGTGAGCTTTGCCTAAAGAAAGTCATTATTTCCTACTGTCCTAATAGGGGGTCTCCTAACACTCGCCAATTTATTGCGACACACTTACCTCGCTTTCACGCAAAGTACCCGAGCGTAACCATTGACATTCGTCCTCGTTTATGGGCAGAGACAAGCATCACCGGTCTATACCGTGATGGGAGCGAGCGGAGCTACAAGACAAAGTACATGAGTTCCATGGGTATTTGGCTGCGCTTCCATCGTCTTGTTAACACGGCCAACGACTATGACCTGCCGTTCTCCGCTTCCCACCTTCATTTCCAGCGGCGGTCGGTTCAGGGAACGTGGAACCCGTGGTTGTGGCACTATGAGACAGATCGCCGACGCACAGAGACTCCACAGTGGCGTCGAAAACTCTCCGAGGAAGAATGGGACTACTACTTGGGCCAGTACAGTGCACAGATGAAGCAAGAGGAGGAGGCGATTCAACAACGCGTTGCTGAGCATACAGAGATACCTCTGCAGAATACCAGAGAGGTTCAGGAGCGGTGGAAGAAGCATGTTCTACCGCGGTTGCAAACGGATATGGAGTTTAATCTCTCACATTACAAGCGACAGCATGCACGAGGACAGCAACATGAGCCTGTGACGATGGGGGAGTACAGGCTCTTTTCTG
>NW_919191.1:0-7595 GCF_000209065.1 Trypanosoma cruzi
GGCGACACAGCGGGAGGAGTACCGGGCGTCGGTTACCGGATCACACCATACCAAGACGGCGGCGTGTCTGGAACGGACACCCTCCGTGGAATGGCCGACGACACCAGCCACAGACCCGCTGCAAGACCCGTGGCTGCAGGAAAGAGTGCCCACGAGACGTTACCTCCACAAGCGCGAGTGGCCCAACTAACTGGATGTAAGCCGCACAGTCATGCTGGGATACAACTCCTCGGCGCCGGACAAACGAGGCTGTAAACAAGTGGCCATCATGGACCTGGTCCGACAACACTTACGACTGCCGGAGAAACAGCGTAGTCGCTAATCCACCCGCACCAACCACAACAAGCAGCATAAAACCAATCCTCCAATCGACCATTTCAACAACACAACAGTCGGAGTCGTGCCGAGCGATAGGGAGACCACGAAAGACGGGGAGGGTTCGGTCGGCGATGAGAACGAGCAACAGGACCCGACAGCCCACCAGACAGAGCAAATACTTACCGCGTCCGACATATACAAGGCGAGACGCGCAGAGACACTGTGCACACTGCAGGCAACGGGACGCGCAGCCGCGCTCCTCACGGCGGCGGAGGCGGAGCCGGTGGCTTTCTCCCCCGAGCTGGTACAAAGCCTTGACGACCTCTACCCACAAGTGTGTATCCAGAGCCCGCCGTCAGTGCACCCCTGGTCACGTTCGACAGCAAGGACGTGGCCAAGATGATTGAGAGCCGCCTAACGCGAGGCACAGCACCGGATCTTGACGGCTGGACACGGGAGCTGCTGTACCCCCTCACGAAGGACAAGGCGCTTCTTATGGAGATCACCGCCATTTTGACGGACATGGCCAACGGAAACGTGGCCCCGGAGGTGGCACACCGCCTCAGGGCAACCAACCTCACGGTGCTCCGGAAGCCAAACAAGAAGTTCCGCCCGATTGGCGCCGAATGCGTGTGGGCAAAGACTATATCACTCACGGCGGTGGACGCGGTCATGCCAGCCCTCAAAACCTGCTTTAAGAACCTGCAATATGGGGTCGGCAACAACACAGAATTGGCGATTGAGAAGGTTTGGTAGGACTTCCACATCAAGGGCGGCGTGGCCATGTTGGACGGCCGGAATGCGTACAACGCCATTAGTCGCACGGCCATCCTATCCGCCGTCTATGGCAACAACACATGGAGCCCACTCTGGCGGGTCACACGACTCCTTCTGGGAACGGAAGGGCTGGTGGGCTTCTACGAAAAGGGACAATTGGTCCACTCGTGGAAGTCGACGCGGGGAGTGCGACAAGGCATGCTGCTGGGACCGGTCCTTTTTTCCATCGGCACCATCGCCACCCTTCGCCAACTGGAAAGCAGCTTCCCCAACGCCAGCTTCACGGCGTACCTGGACGACGTTACGGTGGCGGCACCACCAGGCATGCTTGGGAAGGTATGCGAGGCGACATCCAGAGCGATGCGTGCTCTGGGCATTGAGACGAACGAGGACAAGACGGAGGTCCTCCATAAAGGTGGACCAGTGGACATGCCCGCGGAATACATTCGGCCGTTTGCCCGCGTGCTCGGTGCGGGAATAGCAAACGACACAGAAAGCGAGCTGATTACGCAGTTTGTGCAACGCAAGGCGGAGGAGACAGACCGCCTGTTCCGAGCAATTGTGGAGCTCCCATTTGCGAAACACACGCAGTGGCGGCTCCTGTCCGTGTCGGCGCTGCCACGCGTGACGTTCCTCCTACGGACGCATGCCCCAGTACACACGAGAGCAGCGGCGGAGTGGTTCGACGACCGCGTCACAGGCGTACTGGGCGTCAGCATGGACGGACCCGTGACGAAGCGCACACGCGACATTGCGGCCCTCCCGGTGCGCCGCGGAGGGTGCGGTCTCCGACGGCAAAAGGAGATTGCGGAGTTTGCCTACGCGTGTCTTGGGGAGAAGGGGAAGCAACACGCCCTGACCGACGAATTGGATGCAAAACACCAGGGCGACCTTTACGAAACCCTGCAGGGTCCTGATCGCAAGGTGTTCGTGTCCAACACGGCGGCAGGAGCAGGCAGACCCCTCACGGACCCGCAGGTGCATGCGGACGACAGAGGTTTTTCCACCTACATACGGGAACGACTACTGGTGCGCGTGCTGCCGGAGGGACAAAAGTGCATATGCGGGGCACACGCATCCAATGAGCACGTGCACACATGCACGCGACTCCAACAAAGCCCGCGGACCACACGCCACGACATGATCAACATGACGTTCGCAAACGGGTTGCGACTATGCGGATTCCAATGCGGCATGGAACCGCGACTGACGGAAACAAGCCGGCAGCGACCGGACATCCTCATCGTGGGACTCGACACGTACGCGATCACCGACGTGACCGTCACATACGCCGGGAGGATGACGGCATATGTGTCAGAGGAGTCCATGGAAGAGGCAGACCCCCTACGCGCTGCACGGGACCGTCTCACGCAAAAGCGACAAAAGTACCGTCACTGGGCACTGGACAACGGGCTGGACTTTGAGCCATTCGTCATGCTGACCAACGGGGCAATCCACCCGGCAAGTCGGCGGTGGCTGAGGCGGATCCTGGGCAATCAGGACCACCGACTCACCATCACGAATGCGTATGATTTGGTAGTGGCGGACACCCTGGGGGCCATGCTGAGTGGAAACGTGCACGTCTTCAACGCAGCATGCGGCCGCGTGGGGCCGGGGTAAATACGCCCCGGGTAGGCGAGTACCCGGGCGACCCCTCGGGTAGCTGAGAGGCAATAAACACAGAGGACAAGGAAAAATACAGAAACAGAAACTCACACATAAGGAAACTCGCCACCACAGAAAGCAGCAGGAAAACATCCACGGAACGCAAACAATGCAGAGGTAATCAACGGTACGGCAAGGGCAATGAAATTGACCTAATGCGGAGAGCAGTTTTTGTTATACAAGCACAGTCGCCGTACCAAAGCCAAGGGATACAAGAGGGGCTTCTTCTATACTTGTGGAATATGACGCCCAAGAGGGTACAGGATGAATGTTTTTTCATTGTCCCCTCCCGCCCGGGTTGGTGAGGATCTTCATTTACGTTTTTGCTTTTATTTCTTTGGCGGGTAGGGTACGTTTTTACTTTGGGTATGGGGGTTTAATTATTTTTTACTTTTTTCGGTGGAGTGTAGGAGGGGTGTGGGTGTGGAAATGGAGGCCATGTAGGTGGTCACTGTTTTGCTTATGGTTTCTGTGTCTTTGGCTGCGCAATGGTTATTATTATTATTAGGCTTCTAAAATGATTTTATGCCCAGAAGGAGCGAAGGCAGATGATAGCGTGTTTTGTTTGTGTTGTTGTTGTTGTTGTCTTTGTTTTTTGTTAAATAACTTGTTTTTTTTGTGTTGTTTGTTGATTACCTGATTTTTGTCCGCAAAAATACATTGCGTCGGTGTGCGGCGAGTGCGGTGCTTTTTCTCCTCAGGAGTCCACCACCCAAAAACCGCCGTTACTTTCTGCGCTGAGGGGTGCGGGGTTGAGAGGCCCTGTTTTAGTTTTTTTTGCTTGCTTGGGATAATAAATGACTGCCGCTTTGTGATTTCCCAACGGTCACGGGGATCATTAAAAAAAAAAAAAAAAAAAAATACCGTCTGACGAATTTGTTTCTTTGGATTGGCCTACGAGCCGCTATGAGCCCTTTCGGAGGTGTAATATGCAATGTGCCCGTATCGTGTGTTGTTTTCCATCGGCTGCCATTTTCCTTTTTTTTTGCGGGTGGGGGAGGAGTTGCGGCTAATTCCGGACACACACTTCACTGGATCGCCTCCCATGGCTGCCTTAGGCACACAGGCGCTGTTGGAGTTTAGCGAAATGCAAACAAACGGGGCGGGGCGTGTGATAAATCAGATGTGGGATTTGTGGTGGAGGCCATTCACGATGGAATAGGGAGAACAAAGAAAAAAGAAAAGAAAAGAAGCACAAGTGAAAATGCAAGGGAGGGCCCTGCCTCAGAGAAACAAGAGCAAATATGGGTTGAAGAAAAAACATTGTTTCCTACTTGCTCCTTTGAACGTGTCCATGACTCACACGGTCATGTACGGATAACGTGTTTTGATGATCAGAGTAGTGTGTGTGTGTGTGTGTGAGGAACATGACGGGAAGAAGGCAGTAACAACGGCTTTACATAGTTTGTCAATGAATGAAAGGAGAATGGCCAAAAGATGAAAAAAAGAAAAAAGAAAAAAAAAAGAAAAACAAGGAAATGAAAGGAAAAAAAATGGATGAGAGATGAAGCGGTGACTACAGATGGCGGGAGGTCAAGGAGCGAATACTAAATATACATACATACATATACATATATATATATATATATATATTAAGGAAGGGTAATGCTTTCTCTACAAATGACCTCACGGTGGCGAAGACAAGATTAAATTAAGTAAAACAACAACAAAAAAAAAAAAAAAAACAAAAACAAAAACAAAAAAGGCTCAGAATCAAACGGTCTTGTATGTGTTGGACACCTTTTTTTTTTGTCATATTGCTTTCAGTAAATCCTTTATTTTTTTTCAAGTTAACAATGCCCACCACAAATACGTGTTATTGCATTGACTTCTATGGGCACAGCTATCACTCTTTTTGGGAGGGGATAGAAGGAAGGGAGGAGGAAACGCACATACAGCATTCCTTGCATTTGGAGAGGTGTTCCTTTTTTTATTATTGCTTGCAAACTGAGAGGGATACCATGGCATATCGCTTGCCTTCTGCATCTTCTGGGGCGCCGCCGGACGCTGCGTCACGACTTCCAGTCAAATTATTATTTTTTCTCTTTTTTCTCTTTTTTTTTCACCCACCTTTTTTTTGTACCTACTGGAGAGATTTGCGCGAAACACACACGCGGCGAGACGGGCCTGCCGCACGCTTCTCCCGATGGAGGGTTCACAAGTGAAGGAGCTCATTCAGAAATGGCGCGCGCTCAGCAACGAACTAAAGGAAAAGAATGCGGAGCTTGAAAAGACACGCGCGGCATTGCAGGAGCTTGAGGGACAGCATGCCAAGACTGTCCAGGACTGGGACCTTGAGAAGGCCAACATTCAGAACACAATCTCCCTTGTCTGGGCCCAGGTGTCCGACAAGAAGGAAGAAGTTCTGCGGATTGAGAAGGAAACAGCCGATCTGCAGTCGAGGGTGGATGAGCGGCGACTGCGCAATGAGGAGTACTGGTGCGTTTTGGATAAGCGCAGGCAGGCGGTCACTACGCGATTGCAAGAGCTAGAGGAGAAGGACAAGGATGCAAAGGAGAGACTGCGCGACTTTCGCGAGGTTCGGGACGAGAGTAAACAGCAACTAATTTCCGCCATTCGCAAGCTGGAGGACGCGGAACAACAGGAACTTGTGGATCATCAGCAAAAAACAAGGCAGGTGCGAAGTAAAATTTCGGAGGTTGTGGCGTCTGTAGAAGCCGAAAAGAAGTCATGGGCGCTAGAGGCGGCAGTGCGTGGATGGAGGGAAAAAAATGACGCACGCAGGTGGCTGAGTGAAGAGGCCAACACTTCTGAAAAGAACAAGGGAGTATGGGCGGAGGCTATCAGGGAGGCGGATTCGATGCACTTTGACAATTCCCTGAAAGAATTGGACGCACTTCGTGCCCTCATCTCCTGTTAGAGACCGTCACTGTTTTCCTGCACTTTCAGACCTATATATATATATGATTTGTTTTCACACAAGAGCAAGAGAAGTGGCTGGGTGCTACTCAGTTGTTTGGAGGTTTCCCCTTTTCACACTCTCTATTCTGCATTATATATATATATATATATAATATTAGATCCTACTAAAAATAAAAAAAGGAGTTTTTTTTATTTATTGTTTGCCTAGGTTGTAGATGTTGTATTTGGTGGAGAGAAGGTTTTTCCCTGCGTGTGTGCGAGCGTTCTGGCTCTTCGGGTTTGAAACCCTACGGATTTCCTTACTGCCAACTTCCTTTTTTTTAAATGTGTTGCCGTTGTTTTTGTTGTCGGGTTCTGTCACGGGGCACCACGGCTGATGCTCATTGGATGATGTATGACGCCTTGTTGTTCTTTTATCTTGATTATTTTGCTTCTTTTTTCCTTTCTGTGGTGTTTTTTTCTCTTCTTGCTTTTCTGGATATTCGAGACGGTGGAAGCTTTGCGTGTTTGGCATAGGTGTTCGGCGCGTGAGTATTCTTCGCCTATTTTTTTTTGCTAGTGTTTGATGTCGAGTCAAATACGTATTCGTTGCCTTCCTTCTCACTTTGACGCACAGTCACTTTTGCGTCTTTGCTCCTCCTTTGGTGACGTCGCATCCTTTGAGCCCCGGTGTTCCGGCACAGGGAACGAGGAGGGGAAGGAGTGTACGGCAGATGTGCAGTTTGAGGAGGCGGAAGACGCCTTGGCCGCGGCAGGAAACATGAATGGCATGGAGTTTGGCGGTAAACATCTTCGTGTTTTTGTAAAGCATGCTGTTGATTGAAAGGAGCCCAGTACGCTGCCGCACTGTTGTCGGGGTTTGTCATTGCACACGCACGAGTGTGTCAATAGAGGCGTGAATTTGTTTGGAGTTTCTTTTTTTTTCTGTCATTTGGATGTCTTTTTTTTTTTTGGTGCTTGGAAAGAGGGAGAAGGGAAGGACGAGTTGTGTTGCTGTTGTTGCGTGCACCAAAGCAATGGACAGCCCAGGGAGCGTGCGGGAGTACGTAGTCATTCTTGACGCCGGCTCTCAATACGGCAAAGTGATTGACAGGAAAATTCGCGAACTGAATGTGGAATCGCGTGTTATGCCGCTTAGCACCCCAACCGAAGTTCTTCGCGGCGACCATGCCATAAAAGGCATCATCATAAGCGGCGGCCCAAGCTCCATATACGACGACGATGCTCCAAAATTCAACGCTGATCTCTTTGAGGTGGGTAAGCCTCTGCTTGGCATATGTTATGGGATGCAGCTTCTGGCACGGACTTTCGGGGGGAAACCGTTGGCCGAGCAGCCGTGCGAGAGGACGGGCAGGACGAAATATGGATGGATTTATCGTCTCCACTCTTTAAAGGACTGGGTTCAGGAGAAAAAGTTCTACTGACGCATGGTGACTCGATCACGGACTCTGGACCGCAGCTGAAGGTCGTAGCACGCAGCAGTGCAAATATCGTCGCTGCAGTTTAGCATCAGCAACTTCCTTTGTTTGGTGTGCAATTTTATCCAGAAGTGGAGCTGACAGAGCATGGGATGCAAATGTTCAAGAATTTTCTGACTCTCTGTGGTTGCCACTTTAACTTCACCATGGAGGACCGGGAGATGGTTGCACTTCGCATGATTCGTAAACGCACTGCTCAAGGACAAAAGGTATTGTGCCTAGCATCTGGTGGAGTTGACAGCACTGTGTGTGCGGTGCTGCTGCTAAAGGCTCTCGGACCTGAGAGGGTGGTGTGTGTACACATTGATCACGGGTTTATGCGTCTCAGAGAGACTGAAGAAGTTGTGGCCGCTTTGAGGGAGGCCGGGGTGTCTGTGGTTGTCGTGGATGCCCGTGCGCAATTTGCAGAAGCGACGACTGAAATGCCCACCAGGCGCAAATGTGCGCCGTATAGAACGGGGAAACTCTTGAGGC
>NW_919192.1:0-7608 GCF_000209065.1 Trypanosoma cruzi
AAATCTCAGGAGGGAGAGATTGCTGACGGGACTGCCAGCGCGTGAAATGAACACGAAAAGCACAAAAAAAAAAAAACACGGCGGCAGGGTGTGGCTGTGTGTGTGTGGCGCTGCGGGTGTCTGCCCGCCCTGACCGCAAAGAAAGAAAAAAAAACAAGAGGGAAAGAAATGTGTGCTCCGCCCCACAGGCCCTCGTCGCACGCCCACACGTCACGGCTCCCTCAGCGCGCCGTTCGTCGCGGTCCCTCCTCATGCGTGCAGCAGGCGAGGCGCACAGGGCCGTCGTCATGAGCGTGTCGGTGGGTGTGCGAGTGGAGCAGTTGGACGGGAAACACACGGCACCCCTCACAGGAAGAGTGCGGCAAAAAACAATTAAAAGAGGGAAGAGTAGAAAAGACAAAACGTCCATAGTGGTTGCCCCAAAAGCAATAATAATAAAAAAAAGGTATTGTTTATTGCGGAGAGTAATTCATTACCGGATGTGCGTCGGTGTGGGGGAGGGCGCAAGTGTTCCACACTGAGGCCAAACACTCCTCACAGAGCCGCAAACCCCCAGAGTCCCAACAGAAGGAACAGCGATGGCAGCAGCACCCTGCTCTCACGCATGGTGCCAGCAACGCTGCCATCCCACTGCGACGATGTTCCAAGACTGCTTTTGAGTGCGAGGCCGAGTGCCGCAGCATTTGCTTCCCCGTCCTGTGGCTGGATATCTTCCTCTTGCCCATCAGCTCCTCCCGTCGTCTCCCCATTCTCATCAGAGCTCACGCCATCCTCCGAGCTGGCGGCACTTGAAGATGTAACAGATGCCGACTGGTCTGCGCTCCTCTCCCCTGCTGTGTGTGTCGTGGCATTGGACACCGCTGGTGTGAATGTGCCGCCACCGCTCGCACCACTGCTCCCGTTAGAGGTTACTTCTTCCGTCGGCAGCGTTTCGACAGTAGTGGGCGCTGGCGCAGTTGCCTTTGTCTCCGTGGTAACCGAAGTGGTTACAGTGTCAACGGACTGGGAAGTAGCTGTCGACGCTTTCGCCGGCTTCTTGTCCATAAATGGAAGAGAAACTTTATTCGCGTTAAGGTGGCCAATCTCAGTGTCATTCAACGGGCGGTTGTACAGAAAGACGTTCGTCACCGTCGCATTGCTGCCGCTTTCTCCCTCGTCGCCCCCAAAGTAGAAGTATGAAACTTCAGTCCACCGCTTTTCAGGTGTTGGTAACATCGCCGAGCTCCCCACAAGCACACCATCCACGTACACCAAGCCCTTTTTGCCGTCCTGCAGCATGAGCGCCACCTGGTATTCTCTCCCCGGCTCCCACGTGCCACCGTGTACTGTTTTTTTCCCCTCAAACACTGTCTCCCACTCACCGTTCGCACCGTACGACAAACCAATGAACTTCGTGCCGGAACTGCCCCTCAGACTCGCACCCAGCAGAGTAGTGCTCTCACTCGGAACCTGGTGGATGGTCGCCGTCGCCACAATAGTGAAGTTGTAATCCACAAAGCCGTACTGTTTTATATCCCACCGACTGTTTACGGGCCATGTTGCCCTGGACCCAGGCCCCGTGAATTTGAACCCATTTTTGACCCTCGCTGCTTTCGTCACGCTTGCATTCATGCAACGGTACCCGTCGATCCACGTGTCTCCACTGGACGTCGTATTGGACAGGAATCCAACCAGACCAGCCGTGGGTGTGGACGAATTGGAGAAGGAGGCGTCCAACTGTACCCAAGTACTGAGGGTGGACTTGATCGTCTTCAGCTCCTCCGTCAGGTGGGCAAGTGAAACGGCTGTGCTTTCATGATCGCCCTTCGCTTGTGAAAGATAAAGCCCATCATCCGAGTACAACAAGGTGTTGGCAAACGTCATATTCTCAGCACTGTCCACAGAAAACGGTCCAATATGAAAAGTGCGGCTGTTGTCCGTGACCCAAAGGTGGAGTGCGTTGGGTTCATCCACTTCCAGAGAATGCCTCACTTTCTGAGTGTACAGCATGACCTTCCTTCCCTCAATGGTCGCAGTGATGAGGGCTCCCACACGCAAACTTACTTCCAGAAGTTCTGGACCTGATTTGAGCCACACGCCCAAGAGTGTCCCAAAAGCCTCCGTCCACGTTTTCCCCATGTCACGCGACTCAAATACCTTGCGGCCATCCTCGCAATAAGTAACCATGAGAAGTGTTCCCTCCTCCCATTCGGTGATGCGGGGGGAACGGCAGCCCGCAGAAGAAACGCCCTCTGGTATCTCCCACTTTTGGCCGTCGTCCGTCGAATAAGTGATTAGGGAGAAAACTTTATTATTTTCATCCTTTGCCGTCAGGGGAAACACAAGTGTGCCATTCCCCATCACAATTCCTGAGCCACCACCACCCAAAAATTCCTTTAAGTCACCTTTATTATTAGGAGAGTCAGTTTGGAACAGCGGTTTGGGTTCACTCCAGTTGATCGGTTGAGTCGGCTGAACTTCCGTGGACTGCGTGGCCTCACCCTCAATCACTTTAATGTTCCATGCCTCGGTGTTCCAAATATCATCATCAATTTCACGCCCCTCTTCATAGCTCCCCACTAGCAGAAACACTTTATTGCCCCTTGTAATTCCGGTGGGTAGCCTCGCAACACCCACACGATACTTACTATTATTCGCACTCTCAAGGACAGTGTGTGCCTTCCAGTCATCTTTGGTTACCTCAGCAACAAGAGACTGCCACGTCTCTGGAGCCTTGATGTAACCGGCAACAATATCAGAAGAACTGAGATCAATCACTTCTGGAGAACGTTTATTTTTGGTGCGGCCTTCAACAAATGCAATCATCACTCCACCAGCACGGACGAGAGCGGGTGAAGCAAAGAGATCCTTCACTTTGCCTTCACCACCACTTTTTGGTACCACATGCGTCATATTCGGCAAAAACATGGCGATCTCCTGCGGCATTTGCAAATCCCCTGAGTTTCTCTCCACAGCGTGCGCAGCTCCACTGCCGCCGCAAACCATCACGACGAGGAGGAGCAGCACCGCAGAATAGAAGTGATGCCGGGACATGTTGGGCCTCTGCGGTTCACTCTCTCTTCCTTCCCTCCTCCTTCCGCTGGATCCGGTCACGCGGCGACGGTTGTGTGTGCGGGGTGCCTTCACTGCAGCAACACGTGAGAGCATATAAATATGTGTGTGTGGGCGGTGTGTGTGCTGTTGGTCCTTTCAGAGCCTTCGAATTTCACAGTAGCGATTCGCGTTTGGTATTAACTTCCTTCTTGAAGGAAAGCAACAAAAAACAGCGGCAGAAAGGCAACACAACAGCAGTGCACAACATCACTCAAAGCGAACCACAACATCACCGTCCCCGCAGCCATTATTCTCCCCAGCACCTCTCAACAGCATAAATAAATTAAGAAAAAAAAATGAGCAGCCTCCCAATGGGGACCGCAAGCCATGGCTCTGCAAATAAGCCAAGCGACAGGGAGCCGCGTGTGCAGTGAGGAGCACGAGAGTTGCACTGCAACGACACGGCTGCGTGATACCCCGTGGGGAGCATCGATGCAGACCAGCACGTCACTTGCAGGAAGAGTTGCTTCTCCCGCCGAGCAGAGAGGGAAACGGCCTCAGCAGCCCAATGATGAGAGGTCGCCTGCTCCTCCTCGCAGCACCTGCAAGCTCTGCAGGCAAAAAGATGCAGATGACGCTCTGCTGCACGCATGACGACCGTTGCACCCGTCGCAATGGCAACCGCATCCTGTGGCACCACACGCCGCAGTGGATGCGCACAGCATCCGTCTCCCTCCCTCCTTTCACTCTCCCTGAGAACTCATTGGTGGCCGTGGCACACTCACCGACATGTCAGAAAGCACTTGTTTTTCTTCCTCACTTGCACTTCGAACAACAGCACCGCCAAACGCACGTCACTCCTCCTTTCGCAGACTCTCCTCAGACAAGCCTCCCGCCACGTTCATCAGCTCACAGGCACACAGTCCGTAAACGCTACGCAGCCGCCCCGCATGACGGAGCCGCACACACCAACACGGCACCCCGCAACTCGGCGCAAGCAGCGTCTGGACACACAAAACAGGTTGCCCCAGCAAACGACAGCCCCCTCCAAGCAGTGAGGCAGGACTCGTCGCTAACAATCAAACAACCAGCTCTTTGTCTTCTCCTGCCGCCATGCACAAGATTCTGCCTGCCCCATGCATCATCCGTGACCCCCGGGCTATGCGTGAGGAGCACCACGGCAAGAATGCACAGGAGCTAATATGCAAACCTCCCAACTCATTCCACGTCAGTGAAAAGTATGGCATCATGCATGCGTTTCGCAACAATGTCGACTTGCTCTTTTCTGAAAGGCCTCCCATAAACACCGCACGTGGTCACAGTAAAGAAAAAGCAACGCCTCCAATCTGGCAGTCACCCGCGGCAAGCATCAAAGCACAATCCAACAAAATGCCGCAAATCATCACATATTTCGCACAGACCATCGACAGCTTACGCGGCAAATGCACAGCACGGAAGAAGGTTCATGTCCACACATACACAGTAAGAGAGTTGGGAAAAGCAGCACCCAAAGCCATTCTTTGTGGATGCAAATGGTAATAACACCAAACAGAGTGAAGCACCAGTCGGGCACCACATATGGGCCATAGACATCACCCACCCATTCACTCTTCTCCCTCCCAATGGCGTGGCCCTCCTTCACCTCCACGAACACGTTTGCCGCCCAGTCATGCGAGCTTCTAAGGCAAGCACTCAAGGTGCGTTTCGGCAATCCAACATTCAACACCTATGAAAAACAGAGGAAATGCTCGCAGAGGCCACACGGCTCCTCAACGCACCTTCCAACCCTCCTCACGACTCTTTAATGCGATGGCGAAGAATACAGGCGGCTCTCGTGTCACAGAAGACGGCCAATGGGAGCGGTTTTCACAGCGCAAAAAATGCCAAGATGTGAAACAGAAGAGGCGGTTCGCAAAGGCCGTCATCTGCCACGCCTGACGTGCGTCGTCTTATTCGTGCAGCGGAGAACCAACGACACTGTTGTTGCGGTGCCCGCCCGTACGTGCACCTCACTCTCGCGCCAATGAACGCCTCAAGGAACATCCTGCAGAGGGCATGCAGCTGGCCGTGCAAACAATCCCGAGTCTCGCCAACGTTCCAGCAGCCGCTCCTTTGGCGAGGTGTCGCTCTTTTTCTTCCTTATCTCCCGTGCGCCATCCTCGTATGAAATGAAAATGCCTTCCACAACAGGTGTCATCAAGCACCTACAAATAAATTAGAAGGATTCCCAGCCTCGAGAAAAAGCATCCAAAGTGGCAGTCAACGTGAACTCAGCAACGCATGTCATCTTCTGCGGCCGCGTGCATTGCAACTCCCCTCAGCCGCCCGGTGCCTCTTCCTTCCTTGTAGACCCAAACCGCATAGTACACTTTGATTTGCTCGGGTCCTCCACAGGCTCGCATAACCGTGTCCACCACGCCCGTGCAGCTCGTGACTGCATCACTTCTCCGTCCACTTCTGCGGCACCGAATAGCGTGAAATAAGGATCCAAAACACCAAATCCGCAAGGCAAACACACATGCATCACTCCAACGAGTGCCCATTGTGTAAAATCACACGGTGGCACGCACACTCTCGCTCTCCCATCAGCGTTTTGCCGTCAACAACAACGGCATTGAGAGGCAGCCTCGGGGCAATCCCTGAGCGCCATCCCCACCTCGGCGAGCGAGCGACCGACTCCGGGAACCCCTGCACTCCAGTGCCGTTCCGGAAAGAGCTCCTGCCACCGCCAACCGTGTTCCCCTGTCGCGTTGACACACGGAGCCCGCTTCAGAGAAACAACAACACGCTCCATTCAAAACGTGGCTATGAGAGTGCATGGCAACAGGCGCAGGGCGCACCCTCTCAGTTTCCAGTGCCGACAAAGTAAAAGAGCATCAGTGCGGACTTGCTGCAGCACGCACAGTTGTGCTTCTGTTGTCCTCCCTCGTGTTTTTTCAATTACATGGCCCGCGCTGCGGCAACGCGTGCCCCCAGACCTCTTGGTGTTTAAAATGTGCCCCAGCACAAAGCAGCTGGTCCGGACGCTGGTCGATGCCGTCAGCGCTGCGCCAACGAAAACAACAACCCCGTGAGGGAAACATTGCTGGCTCCTGGCCTCCCCGACAATACGGAGCAATTGGCCCTGGCGCCGCGATGAGGCAGTCAAGCATGAAATCGCAAGGGGAAGCAACAATGACGCAGGCACAAGGAAGCCATTCCACCCTCAATTGAATACGGCGTCCCACTCCAAGCAGTCACACGGAGTGCACTGTTTCCTCAAAAGAACTTGGTCGTCGTCCATCCCTTAAAAATGCTTCGTTTAATGATGGGCCTTAGAACAAAAAAATAAGAGGAAATGAACAACGTAGTAATACTTCATCACCGCCAGCCATAATCATTCTCTCATAACAGAGCAATTTCCCTACTATGCCTCGTATGCACACACAGAAATCCACATGTATGAAACAACCCGCAATGTTTTTCTACCAGAAACCAAACTACCCCGTTCCCTCCATAGTCTCTTCTTCTTTCACTGTTACGATCGCTCGCGTTGGACATTTTCCGCATCCGTGTGTGATGCTGCCACCTGATGCTGGTGCATCTGCACCGTATGCACACACAGGCATCCAACCATATGAAACAAGCCCCAATATTTGTTACCAGAACTCAAACTACCCCCGCAATTCCCTAATTTGTTTTCCCATTTATTCCTTTAATTACTCCTCAATTCTAAGGGCTTCTTGGGGCGTCTTCGGATGGTATTGACACTTGGTACTGGCGCACCTTTTCCTCCCAGAACGCCGCAATCTCACGACCCTCCTCGGTCAAATTATTGGAATTTACGACATCACATCCCTGCCAGTCATTCATCGGCGTGCTGTCTGCGTGCTGCACGTAAATCATCTCCCACGACATGTCTCGGGATAATTCCTCCCAGCCATTAAAATATGCCGCCAGGCACTCCGTGAACTGCCTCACAGTGCTGGCTGTGGTGTGATGCCCGCCCACCGTAGTGATCTGCAGCCCAACCAGCGTCATTGGATTTGACTTCACAAAGAAAAAGCCGTCCACCAGCGGAAAGTTTTCCACCTCCGTTACGTACAGCACCCCGCACTCCACATCAATCCTCTCAGAAACGTGTTCCAGTGGCGGTAAGACATGGTGCCTGGTGGAGCGCTCCTGTGAGTACACCGCCAGCGCACAGCGGTGAGACTGACGTTGTGGTGATGGCCTCAGCTCCCTCAGTCTGCGTTCTATTGCACGCACAAAAGATCTATTCAAAAATGCAAACACGGTGCACCTTCCAAAATTTTCTGATATGAGATAATCCGTCAGCCCCGATATGAGAAAATTAAAATAATGCTGCTGCATTAACTTCGCCGACTTGAATAATGTTTTATTTCCGAGGTGAGCAGACACCGGTAAATTGAAAAAAAAATTCAAAACCGGAATTTTCACCTCGTACTCGGACAACCCTCGCAAGCCAGTAGAGCACCTTCTTACGATCCCAGTATCCACCACATCCCAAACCAGTGTATTGCAAGATTACAGAAGAGGTCGCCTCATCGACGGTCTTGTGACACCGTTGAACCA
>NW_919193.1:0-7615 GCF_000209065.1 Trypanosoma cruzi
ACTTTCCATGACTGCCACGGCGGTGGTGGCTGCGTCACATATGAGATGACTCCAAAATATCAGGCAGCATGCTGTGGAGAGTGGACGCTTGCCGAACGTGACCGCGTTGGTGCCTAACAGGAAATGGCGTCAAAAAGAAAAAACTATCCGCGACTCAAGCTACCCGTGTGTGGCCGTAGTAAAGCAAACACCGAGACACGTGTGGAGCAACGCAAAAGAAAAAAAGAGAAGGAAGAAAAATAAAATAATCCGCAGAAATAAATCGATACATACATACCTACATATAAAGTAATAAGTCATTCCGCATAATTCCTCGTTCCTTCTCCCGTTGTTCTTTCTACACAACATCAGAAGTATAAAGAGCGGCAGGCATGCCCTCCCACACAGTCATCGTGCAACAGGAGAGAGAGTCACTGCAGGCACCCGCACGAAAAATAGAAAAAACCAACAAAAACCAACAATCAATGACGCTTTCGGTGCGGAGTCCGATGGGTGGCTGCGCAGCTGCACAGCCGTGGCCCCCACGCCCTCCCTCATGTCAGCCAGCAACGCATACTCACAACCTCCAGGAGATGACGCGTCGCAGAAGGGCTTCATCGATTGTTTTCCCTAACGTTTTCTTGAATGCATCCTATGGCCCGCACACCAGCCACCGCCGTCGGGCACGTCCTCATTATTGAGTACAGAAATGAAATAGAGCAGCAGCCCCCATATTCGGAGCTGCAGCGAAGAGCGCAAAACACGCACACACACGTTACGCATCCGCCCCGGGCTAGCGTTATAGTTCGATAATCGTTTTTTGAAAAAATCAGTAAAATTTAAAAAAAAAATGACCCAATCAGCCAACCATCCGATAAATAATAATAATAATAATAATAATAATGCAAAAACACTGAAAAAAGCGTCCACGTTATGCCGCATCGGCAAGGGGCTTTGTGCCTTCTCGCCGCGTAGCGTTATTGTTGGGGGCAAAGCCTTTCCACCCCAAAGGGAGAAAATGCGCCAACTTTTTCCTCAAGCGGACCATCCTCACCTGTCCAGAAGAGCATAATTAATGCTGCAGCTCGCACTGGATATACGGTCGAGTAGGCTCAAGGCGTCTGAGCGGGTGTCACCAGCCATGGGCTCCTGCTGTGCGGGTGGTCGGTACGACGACGCAGCGGTGGTGCCTGTGGCGTACGACGATGACGTCACGTCGTGAGGCTTCTGCACGACCTCGTTGCTCTCCTCGTCATCGCGCAGCAGCGCCTCCAGCCCGCCACGCCGCGGCTCGCGCAGCTCCTGCCAGTGGCGGTCCTCCGCGTACCACACAACGACGCTGTACACAATGACCGCAAGCAGCACAGTCGTCAGCAGCAGCACGATAGCCGCGTACGCCCTCGCTCCGCCGTCGCTCGGCGCAAGGTGGTTGGCCGCGCTCACCACGCACAGCGCCGCAAGCAGCACAAAGCCCGCAGTGTGCATCACCGTCAGGAAGGCCGAGCGCATCATGTTCGTGAAGGCAACCACGCCCGCGCACGCAAGCAGCACAGCAGCCATGCAGAAGTACTGGACGTGGCAGCCTCCCACGGGCGGGTGCACAGCCGCAATCAGGCACACCACGCACAGCACCGACAGCTGGAACACGCACCAGTACACGTAGCTGCCCCTCATGCTCGTCAGCATGCCGCCGTACATCCGCTGCTGCGCCGCGGGGTGCCAATACCCGACGGGGTACAGCAGGCGCTCGTGCAGCGGCTTCCTAGAAAACTGCCAGTACCTCGTGAAGCTCGCGCCCGCGTGGCGGGCAATGAAGTAGCACACGCCAGCAGGGAACGCCGCACCGTACAGCACGCCAACGACACCGATCACGCGGTGCAGCACGCGGGCGCCGGGCATCGCCAGTGCAAACACGGAGCCGAAGAAGATGCCGAGGTGCATCGCGTGAGCCACAACGTACGTCAGGCTCGGGAAGCGCATCGCCGCCCACGCACTCGCAGCGTCCACGCCGCGCCACCGCTGGAAGGCCGCCGTAACACCGTAGTGCAAACACCCAAACACAGCGGCGAGCAGCGCGTTTCCCACCACCATCCACAGCGGGTCAAGAGCAGCGAACACCGACAGGAAGTACGGCAGCGCAGCGGTGCTCGCATGCTCCTGCGTCGAGGCGCACGACATCCTCGCGAACACGCCCAGCGCCTGCATCTCCAGGATGGAGCCCAGCCCGCCGGTCACCACCACGGCAACAGCCGCCGCACCCGCAACAACGCCGGTGATCGCCGAGAGGGCGCTGGCTGCGGGCAGCGTGTCAGACCTAATCGTGAAGGACCCAAGCAGCACACCCTTGCAGCCGCCGGACACTGCCGCAGCGTCGCAGCGAATGACTATCGTCTCGTCGGCTGCAATGAAGTAACCGCGGTGCACGGGAACAGCCAGCTCCAGGACGGTGGACGGATTCGTCGCGTTGCGCACCCACGTCGCGTTGCTCAGCATCGCTCCCCACGGACCGCCAAACCCGCTCGGCTGCACCGTCGACACCGGAACGAAGCTCAGGTGCGTGCCGAGCTGCGGGTCGCGTGCCCACCGAAACGGCGGCTGCAGCGCCACCATCAGCCGCGTCGGGACGGCGCTCCCACCGCCGCGGATGTCGTTCTGCGTCAGGCTCCCACCAGCCGCCGTCGTCGTCACAGCGAGCGTCGGGCACGCCACGTCGCTCCACCACAGCGTGCTGCTCACCGACGCCGTCGGGGTCCGCGTGGGCGGCAGCGCCACCGTCTCCGTCACCTGCAGGGTCTCCGTCGGCCCGTACCGCGTCGGACTGTAGTGCGTTGCGCTCGGGCTCGATGTCCACGTTGGTGCCGGCGTCGGGCTGCGCGTCTCCGTCAGCGTCGCCGTGTGGCTCACCAGCGGCATGCCGGGCGTGCGGTTGCACCCGTCCACGCGCGGCAGGTACACCGGCAGGCAGTCGCGCCCGTACCCGCCCTCAGCACAGCGACAGCCGCACGACCCCGACATCGCCCTCGTCGCAGCAGCAAAGCAGCGCACGTCGGCGTCGCACACGCCACACGCCACGGGACGGAATTCCCCGATGATGCCGGCGGACCTGTAGCCCATCGGCCGCAGCGCCTGCCCGTTGAGCGTCAGGCATCCCACAACAAACTTTCCGCCGGCACCCCCGAGCGCAACGGTGCCGTCCATCACGACAGGCCCGCTGCCGGCGTTCCCGTGGAGCGTCAGCGTGCTCTGCACGAGGTCCGCACGGCACGGGTGCGACGGCACCAACAGGAGCCTGCCACTGATGCTGTTGCCGCGCACCGAAAGCCACGAACCGGATACAAACGACGCCGACCCCCGCAGCGCCAGCAGCGCGCCATCCGTCAGCACACCGACGTTGTCGTTCAATACGACGGCAGAAGTGTTGGCCTCCGCCCCGCTGTCGAACACCAACCCATGCGCGGCGTACACCTGGCTCCCCGACACGCGCAGCACAGCGCCCCCCGACGCAACAACGCGCGCACTCGCGTAAAACGCATATTCGCCACCGAGCACAGCCGCGTCCAGCGCGACGCCGCCACCGACAAGCTCCAGCACGGCGCCGTCCACCACCACCGTCCGCCCACCAGTCATCACGGTCACGAGAGCAACGCCGGACACAACCAGCACGGACCGCACGAGCCGCAGGCCCGACAGCACAAGCACCGGTGCGTACGGCGAGGACTGCGAGCCGGGAAGATACACAAGCGGCGTCGGCCTCGCGGCAACCAGCAGGGAGTCCGTCACCGTCAGCACAGACCCCGCGGGGAACGTGCCGGTCAGCACAAGCGCACCGTTCAGCGCCTCCACATCGCACACCGACAGCTCCACCGGTCCGCCCTCGTCGCTCCCCGCCGCCACCGCACCGCGCAGCGCTCCACCGCCCATCACGTACAGCACGGCACCGTTCAGCAGCGACACGTTCTGCACAACAATCCGCACGCCGCCTCGCGCCATCCACGGCACGTAGAGCACAGGACTCACGCCGTCCAGCACAACGTGGCGCAACGTCACCTCGCTCGCGCCGGCAGGCACAACGAACACCGACTGCACCGTCACGCCCTCGCGGACAAACACTCTCGACGCGGTGCCCACAGCGGGTGGCAGCGCGGGAGCTCCCACAGGCACGCACGCCTCGCCGTACCCGCCGCTGCCGCAATCGCACACGCACACACCGTTCCTCATGCTCGCAGACGCCGTCCCGGGCGCGTAACAGTGCGTGTCCCTGTCGCAGGCGTCGCACCCAGCAACGTCGATGCGCCCAGCGTCGCCAAAACCAGCCGCTGCGTACTCCTCCGCCGTCGACAGGACACGTCCACCAGCGTGGTTACACGCCACCCTCACATGCGCCCCAGCCGCGAGCGACAGGCTCACCGACAGCATCCGAGACAGCAGTGCTCGGTTGCGCACAAGGCTCAGCGTGCTCCCAGCAGCGGCCACGGCGCCAGCGGCGTAAAGCATCTCCCTCGAGGCGCCGTCGTGCACGTTGCCCTTCGCCAGCAGCATCGACCCGTCGGCCAGACTCACCGTCGAATAAAACGCCACCGCGTATTCTTCCGTCGACGCAAAGTCGCTCCGCACAAACGCCACAACGGAGCCCGACACGCTCACAGACCCACGCACAGACACCGCGTGCTTGCACAGCAGGAAGTCGCTGTCAACAAACGCCACCACGGAGCCGCCACTGGCCGCAACACCGCCCTCCACCGACACGCACAGCCCCAGCACCGTCTGCACCGACAGCCCGTCCAAGTACAGCGCACCGCGCGACGACAGCGCCACGCCGCCAACAAACAACACGCCAACAGCGTCGCCGAAAACAGCCGCCACCTGCGTGCGCGCAATGGTCAGCACGCTCCCCGTCAGATTCACGTTGTGCAGCACGAGGCACGCGGAGAGGTCGCCAAGGTCGTAGGCGCCGCGGTACGCAACACGCTTCTCTGCGATCAGCACCGAGTCCACCACAGTGACGCGCGAGCCCGGCGGGTATCGGCTCGCCACCACCACGCCGCCGCCGGAGCGCGACTCAAGCCCGCTGATCAACACATCGGCGCGCTCGCCAGCAGGCGGGTCGGACAGCCACTCAACAACGTACAGGCTCGCTCTGCCCAAAAAAGTGCAGCTCGCCAGCGTCACGTTGCGCACGCTCCCTGACATCGACGCCACGTCCACCACGACGTCTGCCGCAAAGGTCACACCAACGTAGCACGCCACCGACGTCCCGAGACCGGCGTTCACCTTCACACCCACACGCACGTCCCGCACGCACAAGTCGGCGCCGTCGGTGCTCGGCGGCTCGGTGACAGCAACGGGCAGGCACGCATCGCCGTGGCCGTCCTCAGCGCACCTGCAGGCGCAGCCATCACTCGAGGCCGTCGTCGTGTACGCAGGGAAGCACGACGTCGCAAGGGCGCATGGATCGCCGCAGGTCAGAATGGTGACATTGTACACGGACGGGATGCTGTATTTCGCCTCCTCCTCGCCGTTCACAGTGTTGCACGCAGCCACAATCGTTCCGTTTGTGAGGTCGCTAGAAAATGAGGGTATCCGCAGTACTGTCGGCGTGACCGTGCTGGAAATGAATCGGTTTCCGGACACAGACACCGTTGAGTCGCGGAGATTCACCCTGGGGTTAAAAACAGCAAAAGCAACCACTGGGGACACGCGGCAAAGGTTGCCGCTTAACTGCAGCCAGGAGTTGTAGTAAATGTAGGAAGAGTGGCTTGAAAAGAAAACAGCCGAGCCTCCTTGCATGTCATTGTCCCGAAAAACAACCGCTGACCGGGACTCCACACAAAATACCCAAAGAAACAGCATGAAGTACTTCACCGGCCTCGTCACAGCGTTGCCTCGAATCACCACGGCAGAGTCGTTCAGCACACTCAGCGACAAAGAATGCCTAGACCCTCCAAGATATATCAGAGTGCCGTTAGCGCCAGCCATGTGAAAAGTGTTGCCCATCACAGCAAACACGGAGTGCCACGACACCCTCAGCGCAGATCTGACAGCGTGAATGGCGCTTGACGATGCCCTCACGCTCTGAAACACATTGCCACTGAGCACCACCGCGGAGTCGTTGCTGATCGCCAGCTCATTCATCGCGACACACGACGTCCTCATAACTTCCAAACCCGACCGAGGGACCAGCCTCGTGACCGTGAAGCGGTTCCCGCTGATCGTGATGTTCGTGTGCGGTGGAAACACACCCTCTGGGCTGAGCAGCGCGTCACGGAACGTGTTGCCGGTGACAACAATGTTCAGCGACCCCACAGCGGCGTACGCGTTGCCCAACAGCAACAGCACGGCGCCGTCCCTCCAAGTGCATCCATCGAACGTGACATTCGCCACGTCGCCCGTCATCGCCCCAATCAGCACCGTCAGGCTCATGCCGCCCCCGCTGAACGTCACGTTGCGGTAGCACAGCCACGACAGCCCGCCGCCCACAGTCTGCGCAACCTCGGGGTACACCATGTCGCTGATGCACTCACCAATCGGCGGTGGTGGCGGCGGCGGTAGGCCAGCAGGCACAGGCGCCGGGACGCACACATCGCCGTGCCCTCCAGCAGCGCACTGGCACTTGCAGTCGCTGACCGCCGTCGTCAGCGGTGCAAAGCAGTCGCCCTCCTTCGTGCACTGCCCGCACGCGGCAACCGTCGTCACGTTGGTGATGCCGTTCAGCTCCAGTTCGGCCGCCGTCGTCACCTCACGTCCCGCGACCGTCAGGCACCCAGCAACGAACCGGTAGCCGTCCCCAGCCTGCTTCAGCAAGGATACCGACAACCCCGTCAAGCCCATCTTGCAGCCCGTCAGCGTCACCACACTGCTGCCGTCGATGTTCACAGTAGTTATTAGGGAGTAACAGAACATCGCACCCACTCCCACGTCGTTGTCGCGCCAATCCAGCCAGCTTGACTGCTGGACGCTCCAAAAATTATATGCGTAGATGGCGCAGGCCACGATACCGCTGTTCCCCACCACGCGCAGCACGCTGTGATCCGACACGCTAGCTCCGCGGTGCTGATACAGGAAGCTTGTTCCGGAGGCCATCGTATTGTTGAGCAGCGCAAAAACAGAGTGGTCATTCGCACTGAGACTATTGATGTACAACAGGTTTTCGTACCCATCAAGGCTGCAGTACCGCGCGTACAGCGAGCTGCCACCCACCAGCGTCAGCGTACCGAACGAGTACAAAACAAAACCACCGTACCTCAAGGCATGCGCCCTGACGTTGCTGACCAGCAGCGAAGTTGCAGTCAACACAACGTCGTGCAGCAACAATGCGCTACACATGTTGTTCACGGTGTCCGGCAAATGGACCGCGGAAGACTGCACCACTTCAACCTCCGTGACGGCAATGTCGCAGTGCTGCGGGAGGGCAAGTGAAAAAGTGACAACGGAGGACCGCATCACCGTCTGGCTCACGCGGATCAGGACGCCGGCTGACTCGGCCGCCTCAGCGCCCCCAACAAACTGCAGCACGGCACCCTCAAGAAATGTGCATCCAGTGAGCGTGATTTTGATGGGGAGATGCAGCGGCATACTGTCAAACGAAAACGTCAGCACAGCACCCACGCCGCTGAATGTCACGCCCTCGTAGCAGTGG